>NC_091744.1:8952721-9227721 GCF_043380555.1 Nothobranchius furzeri | reverse complement strand
AAGACTATGAGTCAGTAGTTTCAACTAACTTCATTTAAAGGCCAACTTTGCTCATATTTTAATACATTTGATGTGGACTCTAGTAGGAATGAAAGCCTTGTAAGTCTTTATCTAGGGAAAAAAATGCTCTGATGCGTCTTTTTGACAAAGTAGAAGTCAGCTGGAGGACAAAGTAGCTTCAGATGACAGGATTTGGAGTCTTATTTCTTGATATTTGGAAATCTCGTCTCTGATTGCCTAACAGCAACACAACTCTACCACTGACTGTTTGCTCTGCAATGTTGATGTGTTATACCCACAAATAACACAAGCCTGAAGGAGTTATGCTATGTGGTGGAGTTGCTAATGCTAACGGTTAGCTTCTAATAGTTGAGATGTTCTCTGTTGTTTTCTGGACACTAAACCAACAACAACCTTCCTTGTTGCGAGTCAAGATGGGCAAGTCAATGAATGTTAAATGACAGTGTGACGAAGATCTGTCATGCTTTTCTGAACCAAGTGTTTTCTCGTCTATTTTCTACCAGAAACTCCATACGTCCACCCATTTTCATCCGCTTATCCGGAGTCGAGTCGCGGGGCAGTAGCCTAAGTCGAGAGGCCCAGACTTTCCTCTCCTCAGCCACTTTGGCCAACTCCACTGGGGTTATCCCAAGGCGTTCCCTGGCCAGGTGAGAGACATAGTTCCTCCAACGTGTCCTGAGTCTTCCTTTAGGGCTCCTCCCAGTTGGACGTGCCCGGAAAACCTCACCAGGAGGCATCCTGACCAGATGCCCAAACCACCTCAACTGACTCCTCTCGATGTGGAAGAGCAGCGAATCTACTCTGAGCCCCTCCCGAATGGCAGAGCTTCTCACCCTACCTCTAAGGGAGAGCCCAGCCACTCTGCAGAGAAAACTCATTTCGGTCATTTCTATCTGCTATCTCGTTCTTTCGGTCACTACACAAAGCTCATGACCATATGTAAGGGTAGGAACATGGATCGACATCTAAACGAGAGCTTCGCCTTCGGACTCAGCTCTCTCTTCACCACGACAGACCGGTACAACGCCCGCATCACTGCAGATGCAGCACCAATCCACCTACTGATCTCACCCCCCAGTTTTCCCTCACTCGTGAACAAGACCCCGTGATACTTAAACTCCTCCACTTGGGGCAGGACCTCATCCCTGACCCGGAGAAGGCATTCTACCCTTTTCTGAAACAAGACCATGGTCTCAGATTTAGAGGAGCTGATTCTCATCCCAGCTGCTTTCCTACCAGAAATTAATGGAGGAAATAGGTGTAGAAGACTATTTTCACTTTCAGCCTGCCTGTAAAACTCCGAGTGACGATCATTTTCAAAAATAATAAGTAAAGAATGGTTTCTCAGTGAACTTGCTCTTTAAAGAGCAAGTCACCCCCAAATCAACCTTTTTCTGCTAATTAACAAAGTATATAAATGTGTGTCTCATCGTGCTGTAGACACGTGTAGTCAATAATTTAGCACTTAAATACATCTTAGTTAAAAATTTAATATTCTGCCTAAAACTGTCAGTGTTGCGCCCTCTTCAGGTAAAAACTCTGCACTACACATGAATTTAAATCTGCCATCGCTATTGGCTAAGAGGTACCCTATAGCGTTAGCTGGTACATTATGATGTCACAATGCCGCTGTGAGCCTGTGTTTGTGTGTATTTGTTAGCTGCTCCGCCCTATCGGTCTGCCAGACAATGCCTCCTTGTGGCGTATTTTTCAAACAGGAAATGGGAGTGGAGTTAGGGTCTGGTAGGGGGTGAGTTGCTCTTTAAATAGCAACAACTGAGAAATGGTATAGAGACCAACAAACACCTGGACTCCTGACAGCCACCCCCACAGTGGACATTTAGAAAAGTCCCAATTTCTCCATACATCATGCTTGGCCCCACCCAATTAGTGAGTTGGCCCATCATGAAATCATTTTAAAGAACTGTTGTCACATATTCTATATGGAAAGATAAGAATATCATTGGGTGTTTTCATCTAATCTGACTGTGAGTAAACAAATAGTTTTGACCTCATTATGGACCGATTGTTCTCATGGTCTGATAAAAAGCTGAGGGCCAAGTGGAGTGAACCAGGTCAGTATTCTGAGATTTCACAAATTATCTGTGTTAAAAAGTTTTTTTTTCAATATTTCTGCTGATCTAAGTTAAGAAAATTATTAAAGATCACCAGATTATGGGTAAACAAATCTAAAGTTGTTTTTCTGCTGTCAAAAAGCATAAAATATTTTATTACCAAAAGTCATTGCCGACATAAGCTGAACGAGATGAACGTTTTGAAACCAAAATTGTGTAAATAGATGAAGAATTGTGGAAGTAGTTAAATGCCAAAAAACGTCTGGAAGCAGAATAATAAACTAACCGACTATAAAGAAAAACAGGATCAAGTTTGAAGGCTTTACAGCATTCAAACAATTAACGCCAAGCCTTTGATGTAGACAGGGTTTGACCTCAATCCAGGTGAGGATGGCTCTCCAACTCCATAGAAACGACAATGCTCCTCATTTAAACCTCCACCACCCCCGCCACCTGACCACTCACCTTGTCGTTAGTGGGCTCCGGCGGTTGGTCCTGATAGGCTGCTGACAGAGGAAAGCTGAGTGTGTAGATAGTTGGCTCCCACATTTGAGTCTCCTCTGGGATCTTAACCAAAACAGGGGCAGTCATCTCCATGTGGACACCTGCCCACCACACACACACACACACACACACACACAGAGATAAATACACATTGCAAGCACACTGAGCGAGACAGGGTTATCTGTCTGACTTTTACCTGCGTTGTTGGCTCCGGTGATGTACTGGAAAAGTCTCCTGAAAGCCATGGCTGCTCCCACTCCCATAAAATAAGCTTCAGCATCTGTTGACACCCAGCGAGTGGGGCTGTAGTGTCGCACCTTAACACACACACACACACACACACACACACACACACACACACACACACACACATTTAAGTTAAATGTGACAAATAAAAAAAACATGATTGCATTTGAATGCTGCCTCTTAGACTCACTTCATACTCGTCTGTTTTGCAGACCAGCTGATATTCCAGACACTCTTTAGACTCTGTGCAGAAGCTGGCATTTGTACTTGGTCTATAAAAGAAAGAGAGTGTGTGTGTGTGCCCTTTGGACTGTAGGCGAAAGTAAAATCTTATTGCTTGTGCCAAATTTTTATTATCAGAGATTATCGGATTCATCAGCAGGCTGAAACTTAGTAAAAATTACGTATTGCATGAAAACGTATGTGTGGTTCAGAGTCTTAATCATGTGCATTATGATTAAAAGGCTATTGCTAAAAGGGAATAACTGAACATTATAATGATGTCCAATCAACATTTAGACCAACGATTATGACAGAGTTCTGATTTAATTCAGTTTGAGTCAGAAGTTTGGGTGTCAGTTCTTGGTCATGTGGTCCAGAGCCTTCATTCATCCATCTGCAGCATCCAGCTTACCCAACACTACCTTCAGCTGACACCAGCAGGGCCAGAACAGCTATCACTGAGACGAACGCCCTGAAAATGAGAACACACATCTTTATTTAAATGAAATGCACTTGTGTAAAGTTGAGAACAAGTGATGATAGCTACATTAGAATTTAAAACTGAAAATTTAAACATTTATAAGCTGAGGATAAAATGGGAAATGAATTGCGCTTCTTTGAATGTCAAAATGCTGCATTCAGTTTCATTAATGCGGAGATGAAACGGGACACGTTTCCCTGCGACGCAGAGAGAGAGAGAGAGAGAGAGAGAGAGAGAGAGAGAGAGAGAGAGAGAGAGAGAGAGAGAGAGAGAGAGAGAGAGAGAGAGAGAGAGAGAGAGAGAGAGAGAGAGAGAGAGAGAGAGAGAGAGAGAGAGAGAATCTGCTGCATCATCAGTCTTTTTTTATCAAAGGCGTTTTAAGGTCAAGGAGAAAGAGTTACGGTTTAGCTCAGACTCCTTTGGAGACAGTTTTATTATAGAATAACCCTCAGAAGGCATTTTTCTGGATGGTTTCACCGCAGATTAATCATTGGATAACTTAAATCCGCTATCTGTGTTTGTTTAGGTACATAGTACATACTCACACTCCATAATAAAGAGGAGCTAATCCGGCTGAATAAAAATAAATGACGCAAAAATCAACTTTACCTGCGCAACAGAAATAAGAATGCTCGCGTGCAAAAATATCTATAAACAAAGTAGAAATCAGCATCAAAATTCTGATGCTAGAAAACTTACATGGTGGTGGTCCTGTTAGACTTTCCACCTGCCAGAGGAGCGCAGGGCGGAGCAGGGTGATGGAGACGGTCCGCAGTCTGCTGCACCCAGGTGGAGCCGGAGGATTTACTGCGGACTGCGGGGAAGAGAGGGGACCAGCAGGGCCCGCCCACAGCTCACAGTGGGGAGGGGCTCTCAGATAAACCTGGCTGCGTTCTCTTAGCACACAGCAGGACCAATCAGAGGTCTGATTTAAAACAAAGATTTAGTAGATCTTTTAACAAACTGTCAACAATGAGCCGTCTTCATCTGGTCCATTGTAGGTGATGCTCTTGGGTAAAATATGGTTGATAACTTTAGAGTCCTTGGTCCATCTGGGTCCAGATGTCCTCAAATGCAAATCAAAGTCGACTCAGTAAAGCGACAACACAGACCAAAGGTTAAGAGCATTAAGTATCTTACTGCCCTCAACTTGGAGAAACGGGAAAAAATGCTGGCCAGATTGACATTGCTAACAGCTAGGCACAGAAGGGATAGTTTCAATATAGATTTCTGCCATCTTTGAAAAGATTTATATAAACATGACTTTAACAAGAGTTCCATTAGCTGTGCTGAGTAGCTGATTTTAAAGTCTTGACAGATGCATAAAAATAAAAAAATAAAAACTGAGGTTGCTCACATCAGTGTCATCCTGGAACTTCAGGTAGCTTGTTGGCTGCTAATTTCAGCAATAACTGTTTTATGACTGCAAATGCTTATTTCGCGGTGTTTACATACCTTTTAGTTGTTGTCAACCCGGTCTCAGCATCTTACTCCACCCACACTTCAATTTTGAAAAATGCGCCACTCTTAGGCATTGCCCGGTGGACCAAGAGGGCGGAGCTGCGGCAGTGACAAAGACGGATGGCTATGCTTGCTCTTTTGACTCTGAGGAATCATTTGAAGTGGAGGGCTTTTCTCCATTTTTCAAACTCGAAGTCGTTTAATCCACTTTGAAACTGGCCCCAAGGTGACTAGCCGTTAGCTCATCAGTCCAATCAGAACATGTTTCTGCAAAAAGCTAATAACTTTTGGACCAAACTTTTCTCTTTCAAAAGCCTGTGGTTGTGAAGAAAAGGCAAAGCACCTCTTCTGAAATGAAAACAGACTGGCTGCATTACAGCAGCACTTAAAGCATACACACACACACACACACACACACCAATTTAAAAAGGAAAAAAGTGCATTTTTGCAATCCAGTTGCCTCCTAACAGAAAAACACATTTGTCACTTTTTCGTTAAACAACTTTCTGATTTCACATCTTTCAGATCATTTCATCTGTTTATTAAAATTCATCCTGAGAACAATTTAGCTAAAATATGTGCACACATAGTATTTACATATTTACACAAGTGTGATGTTTTGTTTTGTGACCAGTTTTATTGTGACAGTTCACACATACAGCCAGCCTTCTGTAACAAGCAAAAACCTTCAATTTCCCAATTTATCAGACTCCCAGAGCACAGAGGGTGCGTGTAAACACCACAGAGTCTTTTCTTCTGAAAGGAGGGACCTGTGATGAAATCAGAGGCTTTTCTTTGTTCCCTTAATAGGAACCAAAAAGAAAAGATTGCTGGAACTGAGCCACCAATTCCATCCGAGACTCAATAGCAAAGCGTAAATGCATCTCTTTTTGTAAGAACCATCTTATTTACAAATAATTAGCAAATGATCCTTCCACTGATCTTGAATGTGGATCAGTCATAAACCAAAGTTAAATAAGCTTCACATCAAGAGCAAACCAAGGTGAAACCAAAAGCAGAAACATTAAAAAAAAAACTGTTAGGTCACTTTTCTGCCCAGCCTGGCACACATGCCAAGAAATAATAAATTAAAAAAATCAAGCATGGCTGTTACCTAAAGTAGGTCATCGCCCTGGTTATCAGTATATGGACAAAGTGTTTATTCAAAAAGAAGTATGTCGTCCTCAACCACTAAAGCACTAAATTACAGCAGCAGTCCAAACAACAGATTTCCTCTCAAACATCAACACTCATACTGAAAAACACACATATCAATTAGCAGCAGGTCAATGCGTGGAGATATCCAATTTCAAAATAAAATCACATGAGAAAAGTAAGGTAGCGTGTAGCGATGGGACAGTAATCGATCTTAAAACAGAATGATGTTTAACAAACAGATGGGCCTTTTACCTGAGTATGGGCTATCGTCTCCTGAAGAAAAAAAAAACCATTTGTTGTGTCACCAATCCTTTTTCTTAAAGTCACACACACTTTCATGTCACCTATGAGAAGATACGGCTAAGAGGGGCACAAAAGTAGTTTTAAATAGCTGACAAACGCACTCCAAAGCAGGGCTTCTTCTAAAATAATAATGATCTTTGGAGAAAAACAAACCCAGAAACAAACAAAAGGGGAAAAACCAACAGAGCTCCTTTTTCACATCACCATCCGTTCATGTGACTCTGAAAACTTTTCATTTCTGGGTGGAGTGTCCGAGGAATTGGAGGATATTATTATTTTTGTTTTGCATAGCCAGACAGTGGGCACGACCTCTGGAGCCACTCGAGTTTCAGACAGCGAGCCATCAGTGGAAGAAGGGAGCCTTGGTCCATGTGTGCCCTTTAACACCAGCTCAGTCTGGGGGTGATCAGCTGGTCCCTCTCTTAAGATGCAGCTTTCTGATTACAAGGTGGGCTCTTTCTGGCGGTCGCGTTAGATGTCTTCTTGACTTTGGAAATGCCTTCCAGTGCACCCGACTCCGTCACTCTGAACACAAATTAAAGCACATATTCATATTGGGGTGTTTTAACCTTTAATGGAAGGTTAGTGAGGAGAACATTGGGGTTGTATAACAGATCTAAACAAGGTCTGGGTGTTTTTGCCACACATAGGGTCAGAATATACCTGCTTTTAATTTTGGGTACATGTTTATCGTGGCTGCTTCGCGTAACTTGCATTTTTTTTAAATCCTTGTTTACGAGCGTCCTCCAAAATTAACACAATGAGTTAACAGGCTGCAATGTGCAAGTAACCAGCAGGGGGAGTTGACAAAATGAGCAAAACATGCTGGCCATTGTCACGCCATCTCTGGTGCAAACATACCATCCACGATGCCACTGCTGTCTCTGACTCACTCGTGTTTTCAACATTAACCAGCTGCTGATCTCAGCTATAGGAAGCCTAAGTCACGCCCCTCTACTTCTGGACCATGGGTCCCTGGAAGAGCGCCAAAACGAATGCAAGTCAATGGGGCTAAAAACACTCTTTTCCAATTCCGTTTGTTACGTGCCATGGACTTCACATATGATGTCCGTGAATTTTAAATTCCAAGAAAGTGCTTATTTTCGAATGGGGGCAAAAGTTTTTTTTAGGGTTTGTGTAAAAATACGTCCAGGACTACAAATGAGCATCACCAAAGTGACGTCATCAAACCAGACACAGAGAACAGCAGAGGAACAATGGATGCAAGTTTAGCAAGCTTCAAATCCTTCCCTCAGGAGGAAAGAACGACCATAAATCTGGCTGCGTGGTAAGTAGCAGCTAGCTAGAGGGGACGGGAGATTCTGTGGTGACGTCATACATGGGATGTGCCGATGTCTGATTTGTAGTCACGCTAGTTACAAACTTTCACAAGCTGATAAATCTTAAAGTACACGACTGGCATGGTTGAAACACATCATTACTTTTCATTTAAATTAAAGTACAACATATGTGTGATTTTAGCCACGTTGACTTTAATTAATTTCATCTTCCGGAAGTAGATCGGCGTGACTTGGGGTTCCTATTGTTGCCATGTTTGACCCACAAATCCAGCACTCTTGTGCGGTCTGAGTTCTGTGCTGTGCCCCCTAGTGGAATCCTCCTTAACTGCATGCAACAGCAGCAAGTGGCTGCATCAACACAAGGTTAAAAAGCAAGAACATTCCCAGCCTTACAGAACTGCAGACGATTCCAGTATCAGATAATCGGAGTAAATACGAAAAGCAACGTGACCATTCCATACCACACCACTTCAATTATCAAGCGAAGCAGCATGGGAGCTGATCGGAGCACTTACATACAGTACAAGAAAAGGAGCGATAAAAAGACAGTGATCACAGCATGAAACAGCAACAAAGATGAAAAACAAAATGCCAAACTGGCTTTTATACACTCAATAAAACCTAATAAAAAACCTGAATAAGAAGAACTAAAAAAATAAAAATAATAATTTTGCAAAAACCAATTCATGGTTTAATTCAAATTCAATTCAAAGATACTTTATTAATCCCAGAGGGAAATGAGAGTTTCAGTACACACAATTCTGAGATCAGACATACATACGTAGGCATAGACATGACAGGAATTGGTGACTGTGGTCATTCGCAAACCCAAGTCGCGCTACCTTAATAGAGATCAGAGGGGTTTATGTGAGGATTGAGTAAGGTGGAGGGAAAAAAAAGGCACTTCAGAGTTACCCTCCACAGGGAGGGCAGCTTTGCTATGCAAAAAACACCTCAGACAGAAATGCAACAGACTTCAGACATTAAACAACGTAAGTGTCCACTAGGTGGGGAGGTAGGGTAGAGGATTCTCCAAACATCAGTGCATGCAGCTGCAATAAGCAGCGCTCGTCACCTCCGTTTGGACAGGGAAAGGAGGTAGTTGGGTTTAGAAAGCACAGTGACTCCTGGAAACGGTTCAACGGCCTTCACCGGTCGCAGTCCCACCCAGGCTGGGATAGGGAGACAGAGTTGCCATGGCGACGGCAGCATTCCACATTTCTTCTGAAGGGGAGTACCGTATTTTCCGGACTATAAGCCGCTACTTTTTCCCCACGCTTTGAACCATGCGGCTTATAATGAGGTGCGGCTTTACTGAAGATTTTCCTTCACCTGCCACTAGGGGGCGCTTTGGCAGAAAGTGAAACAAGTGGAAGTCAAAAGTGGAAATCGAAGAAAGTGCTCATTTCAATTTAGCACATGCAAGCAGCCGGCACGACGAAGAATTTTTTTCAAATCCATACCCCCTCATCATGGTAACTACACGTATGAGTTCATACGACGCCGCATTTAAGTTGAAGGCCATCGATCTGGCAGTAAAGGAGGGAAACAGTGCTGCCGCACGTCAGCTTGGCATGAATGAATCCATGGTTCGGCGCTAGAGACGGCAGCGGGAAGAACTCATTCAAGCCAGCTTCACCCGGGGATGATGACAGCAACACGGACAGCGACACTGGCATCGCCACAGAAAAGGTATGTGACGAAGCTCTTCTGAGGCTGTTCAACTCCGACACTGAAGAAGAGGACTTTAATGGCTTTAGTGCGCAAGAGGAAGATGAGAGCGAATGACTTCTTCTGGTAGGGAAGTGTGTTTTATTTACTAACCAGGCATGTTTTGTGTGCAGTTTTTATTTTCTAATCATGCAGGGCTTATTAATGCTGTGTCAGCGCTGTTCTTTTCTTCTAAACATGCATGCAAATTACCGGTAATAACGTGTCTGTTCTGTTTTTATTTTATAACCATCCAGAAATATGAATTTCTTTTCTAAACATGCAGGCACGTTCACCCGTGATTAAAATTCATTTTGTTGAATTAAAACGACGAAAAACTTCCGTGTAGCATCTTTCTGTCTAATTATCTTATGTTAAGGCCATACATGCCCTGTGCGCCGGAGACCTGCATGTGGCTGCTGCGCCGCGGCTTGTATTCGAGTGCGGCGTGTGTGTGTGTGTGTGTAGAAAACTTTTTTTTTGTTAGTGCGGCTTATATTGAGATGCGCTCTATATTCCGGAAATTACGGTATTCACTTCAGCCTCACAGGCTCAAGGGCACCAGATTCAGATAAGAACTTGTTTTGGGGCCAGACAGAGATCAGTTCCTCTCTGTCTTAAAGTTCTGTTGGTCCTCAACCCCTTTAAATCTAATAATGGCGTAATTAATCTATCCCAATCCATGCTGATCTGCCCACTTTCTCCTTGATCAAATCCACCTTCTGTGCCAGAGTCTGAATCTCAGCCAAAGTTCCAAGCTTACGACTCATCTCGACAATTATATGAGTTTTTGCGTTTACAGTGCGATGTAATCATCCCTGAGCTCCGGGATTGAGCCAATATTCCTCATCAGCTCATTAATTTTCCGGCAAGCCAGGTAACCACTCAGACCAAACAGCACGAAACCTGACACCAACACCACGAATATCCAGACGTCTTCAGAATCCTCTACAGACAGTTGAGAGGGACAGATCAGGTTCCACTGTTTCCAGGAGTCCATGATATGCCCAGCTGGCTCTGTCCCAGAGGGGCATCCGGGAGCCCCTTCTCCCGTTCTTATCGTTGAAAAAATTTTGTCAATCGCGTTGAGAGACCAACTGACCAGGTCCATTTTTAATCATTTCCAGTTTCCAGAAAAAATGCAGAAGCGCCGTACATCAAAAGACAGACAAAGAGCCTTGGGATAAGATAGGGAGGAGAGGAGGAAAAAAGCGTCAGTACTCTCCAAGAGCCGGAAGAAGAAAGCCAAGTTATAAAAATATGTTTTCATTCGGGACTTGAAAGCCGTAAAGGATGTTGACAGGCGGACTGTGATAGGCAAGGCATTCCAGAGAACAGGCATAGCGTGACCCCCCCCCCCCCCCCCCCCCCCCTTTTTTATAGCTGATTGAAGGGGGCGCAAAGCAACAGGCAGTCGGCCGACCTCAGTGAGCGCGTAGGTACATACGGCTTTCAGCATCAGACAGGTACGTTGTTCAAATACCAATTTTATTTATGGAGGAAATAAAACATTTAAAATGTATACCTTAAGGTATTTTTTTATTATTAAAGGTGTAAAATTGTGTAAATGCTTACACTTCATCCATCTCTACATCCTCTTCATCCTGGGGGAGCTGGAGGTACGGGTTGTTGGAGGCTGGTCTGAACTTGTAGCCCGTCAACACAAAAAAGATTAGAGTAGACATTTCCACCAGAAACTGAAGAAACAACAAGATGTGGAAACGTAATCACTCATCTCGATTATCAAACAAAAACAAAGGTTTAACATCTCCTAACTTTTGTATTTTAGACAAATTAAGCTCACAATTACAGGCACTAGATCAGGAATAGGCAACCCTGGTCCTAGACAGCCACAGTCCTGCTTGTTTTCCTTTCTCTTTGCTGTTCCTGCGGTTGATTACTTGGATCAGGTTTGTTCAGCCAATTAGAAGCTGCAAGTTCATGCATGGCTGGAAGACATGCAGGACTGTGACTCTCTAGGACCAGGGTTGCCTACCCCTGCACTAGACCAAACACCAAGAAATTGTAAATCTAGTCCCTGAAGTTTAACCAAAATCTTTCTTGACCACCAGAAACCATCAGGGACCTTCTACAAAGTCTTACCTCGTAGCACCACTGCCACTGGAAGGGCATCGTGATCTTGAGCAAGATGGCTATGATCCTTGTGAAGTAGACATAGCACACAATCTAAAAATAGGAAAACATGATTAAAATCATCCTAATGTCATGGAAAATTAATTCTTAATGGAAATTTTAAGCTAATTTGTAATGCCTTTTCCCTAAGGAAGCTATAAAAACTCACTATTTATACTCTACAATGAGATCTTCTCATTAAGCTCTTGCTTGGTGCTAGAAGAGTTTGTCTAGTAGAAAAATATATTATTTGGTTTCTAAAGGTTTGTGCTGGACAAATAGGGGAAAAAATGGATTATAACTCACTGATGACATTAATGTTGTGGTACAGATATGTGATTAGTCCCATTTCACAACAATAAAGAAATGGTTTGAACGTAACAAACTGAGCTCATTCTCACCATCACATAATAATGCCGGAAGAGCTTGAGCTTCTCCAGATTCATGGCAGCTGAAACAAACGTGACCATGTTTAGTATCTAAACAGCCAGCAGCTCAAATGACCTCACAGATGTGGCTCATCTGGAACACAATCATCACCTTTGCCATCTGTGCTGGAAGCCTCCTGGAGGTGACGGATCGACCTGAGGAGAAAATCACGATTGTTAAAAAGTTAAGAGGATCTACGCTCACTGCAGCACCAAGTTGTTCCGTTTTATTTTAGAAAACAATGGAACCAATGAATGTTAAGGGTGGGCAATGTGGTCCAAAAATCTCATTCCAATATTTCTGAGCATTTTGATGATAATGATAAATCAGACGATAAAACAAAGTAATAAAAATATTATGGGTTATTTCATCAGCAAATCCCCCTTTTTCAGTTTTTTATTTTTGTGAATTCCACATTTCCATTCTAACCCTATTTATTAACCTAAAAATGCGATATCTTAACATGAAAGAAGAATTAAACAAATACTTTTCACAAATATAACAAAGTGCTGTGGTTCTGCAGAACACAGAAACAGGTTTTACTCATTTTGTCATTAAAATGTTCATGAGTGTTTATGTGCCAAATCAGGTGTGATGGGGTTTAGAAGTTGATGTTTAATAATTACAAAAGGTGAGAGATGACGTCAGAGAAACGAGCGGGAGAGAGAACATGGTGGACGCCGTTTGTTTACGGAGTTCAATAAAGTTCAAAGAACACAGCTGGGCGGGCTTGACTGGGTAACACTGGCCACACCTGCAAGACTGCAATGTCAAGCTTTTAAATAAAACAAGTAAAAATGGGAGCAAGAAACAATCCAGCATCATATTTAGCTTTTCTTTGACTGTAAAACTGATAAAATGCACAAATATTATATGAAACCAGAAACACTGGTTGGTGTACTGAGCCATTTTACTTGCCTCCTTAAAAGACGATCCCACTATACCCACAAAATATGCCCAAATGTATCTTCTGATGGATTTATTTTATGTAACCTGTAACCAAAGATCAAATGTACACACTGACCAGACAACAGGAAAAAGGATGGCACCACAGCAGATGAGGTCAACCAGAAAGAGGATCTCCTTCCACAGGTAGTACTCACTAGAGCCTTCCTCTGTGGACTCGATGATGATGTAGGCAACATTAGCCAGGACCTGAGTGATAACAGGAGACGTCAAAAACATCCAAACATCTCACACCTGGTGGTTCTGGAGCACACACAGTACCTGCAGAGGAATTACTATCATGAAAATCTTCTTCTCCTTGTCAGATAGGATGTATTTGACAAAAGCCCAGCCGGTGCCGATCAGTGCCAGTGTGATGAACAATAGAGCTCCCTTAAGCCTGGACAGCACATAAACATAAACGTAGCATGTATACTGTGTGTGTGTGTGTGTGTGTGTGTGTGAGAGAGTACAGAAGCATGGACTAAACAGCATATCCTACAGAAGCTACTCACAGGTGTGTAATGTAATACATGACAGCCCAGCCTTCAATAGGATGTCCCTCTGTGTTGATAAAGTGGTAGTTGATCTGAAGAAAGGAACAAAAATGACATAAAACTACTTTAAATCTTGTTGTTAAATCAAAAGACACAACGATGGTGCAGAAAAGAAGATCCAACTCTAAATTAGCAGCTGTTATGATGATGGTGATGCTCTTACACTATGGAAAACCAAGGATGTGGACTTGGTGAATGCCAGTGCAGCCATCAGCCAGTGAATCTTGAACACACTATACCTGGAAACAAGCAGAACACGAGCTTTTACTTCTGGAAGAGAAAACTGAGCTGCCAACTTCTTACCAGATTTGGTCTGTTTCAGTACATTTGCTGTAGTCTCTAGTATGAATGAATTATTTAAGTTGATCTCTGAGGGGGGGAAAAAAATACTCAGTTACTCCTGCTTCAGGAAGTGGCATTTAGCCAGAGGAGAGGGGAGAGGACGGCCTGGAGCTCCCTAATTGGGATGCTGCCCCCGCGACCCGGACCCGGATAAGCGGAGGAAGACGAAGACGAAGACGAAGAGAGGGGAGCAGAAAACGGCACAATTTGGAGTCTTACTCATTAATATTCTTGATATGCTAGCATTTAACCTCTGATTGGCTAAACGCAACACGATTCTGCCAATGACTGCTCTGCAACGTTGATGTCTTATCTCCACAAATAACACAAGCCTGAAGGAGCTCTGTGGTGATGGAGTTGCTAAAGCTAATGTTTAGCTTCTACTAGCAGAGACGTGCTCTGCTCTCTCCTGGATGTTAAACCAACAACAGCCCTCCCTGTTGCGAGCCAAGATGGGTGGGTCCATGAATGCTAATTTAAAGAGCGACATAGATCTGACTGTGTTTCTCTATCGCCAGCTAATGCAGGAAATAGGGGCTGAAGACTTTTTTTGCATTAAGCCTGCATGTTAAACTCAGAATGACATATTTCATATTTCAAAAACAAGCAAACAAATGGTTTCTTAGTAAACCTGCTTCTTAAATGAAGAAACTGTAAGTCTGCCACAGCCTGCTAACCTGTGCTTCATGAGTGTGTACACCCAGACCATGGCAGCAGTGAAGAAGACTCCAGCCATGCAGATGTAAAGGCGAGACAATGGAATTTCAGCTGCAGACAGGAAGCCTTCAAGATTCTTCTCCGTCACCGCCACCTGCAGCAGATGCATTCAAATGAATGCATGCAAAAGCCCGAGCAAACACAAACACACAGACGAACACTCTCCACTCACCGTGAACGAGTAAGGATGCTTGTTTTGAGGATACATGTTCTGACAGAAGTGGAACTTTAAGCTGTACAGACCTTGTGACTTTAAACCAAACAGCATGTGGAACTGTTGAGGAGGGATAAAATGTTTTACAGACCAGAACGAGCAGTCCAATGCTGTGTAACACAGTCGTTGAAACAGCACACTTACACTGAAGTTGTAAACGCCGTTTTCTTTGCCCAAATCTAAGGTCAGGTTGGTGTCTTTGTCCAGCTACAAGAGAAAATATGGTCAATAAGTTGACTTCAGGAGATTGCACAAATGTATAAATGCACAAAAGCAACTTACGGGGTAATTGGTTCTCTCAATGTCTGTGATATGCGTTTCTTCTGTCTGACCTTCTTTCTTTTTATCAGATTCATTTTTGCTTCCATTGTCCTTTGAGCCAGAAGCAGAAGTGTCTCTCGACTTCCTCTCAACTAAAACACAAACCCGGGCCAAACCCCCACAAAAATTATTTCCTCCATTCAGCCCAAATACTTCACAGAGGAAACATAAAGTGAGAACAACACTAACCTTTACTGGTATCACCCTTTAGCTTTGCATACAATGTGTTGTTCTGGAAACCCATAGCGTACACATTGACACTACAAAAGGACATATTAAATAATCAACCTCACAAAAAGCTGCCGTAAAACCACAGAGGCGCTGAAACTGGACCATAAACACACCAAAGGTTGTTGATATCAATAAGAAAAAGAACGAGAGGCTCGCCATTGGTAGGTTTTGTTTTGAGAGGGCACGTCTCCGTCTCCTCAGCCTACAAAAACACAACAAAGAGCAAAAGCATCACCTTTAAAAATAACCACATCTGTATTTTATGATTACACTCGAGTAGTATGAAACACATACTTTATGGTGAGAAAGTAGTTAACTGAATATTAGGAAGCAATTAATTTCATCAGCCAAGTGTGAAAAGCCTCTGTATTATTATAAAGGGTTCAAATATAATGGAATGTACTCACTGTGTAGGAAAACACTTCATTCACACGTGACCTGGAGAGGCTAAAACCAACCTAACATGGAAGAGATGTTGACATTTTAACAGAGTCACAAAAATACATCATTCAACAGCCTGGGAGCATCTAATCTTGTCATCACAGTCTTGATGTGGATGAGATCCACCTGGAGATCCTTAAGGCTCTGGATGTTGTGGGGCAGTGTTGGTTGATGCGACTCTGCAGTATTGTGTGAAAATCAGGGACAGTTCCACTGGATTGGCAGACCAGGGTGGTGGTTCCCATGTTTAAAAAAAGGGACCGCAGTGTGTGTTCCAACTACAGGGGGATCACACTCCTGAGCCTCCCTGGTGAGGAGCCGGTTACAGTGGCTCAGACATCTAGTTAGGATGCCTTCCTAGTGAGGTTTTCTGAGCACGGCCAACTGAGAGAAGAAACAAGCTTTTATATAGGGTCTCTCAAGATTAAAATCATGTGGGGCTTCACAAGAACAAAAATTAAAAAATAATAAGATTAAAAAAACAATTTAGAATAAAATTGGGAAAAGTAAAAACTGTGATTAAAAAATAAATAAATGTGAGTAAAGGGAAAAAGAAAATGAATGAAAAAGAGGTAATAAGAGGATCCCAGGAAAGGCAGAATTGGCTGAAAGAGTGGAATGAGGAGAAGCTAGTTATGAAGAATCAACTGAAGGTCACACAAAAGCCAGCTTGAACAGGTGAGTTTTACGCTGCTTTTTAAAGGAGACCACTGAGTCCACTGCTCTCAGGGGGAGAGAGTTTCAGAGTCTGGGGGCCACAGCAGCAAGTGATCTGTCACCTTTGGTCTTTAGCCTGGTGCTGCACAACCAGTAGGCTTTGGTCACTGGACCTCAGGGACCTGCTGGGGGTGTAGGGACTAAGAAGATCACCAATGTGAGATGGTGATTGTCCATGTAAGGCCCTATAGACCAGAGCCAGGATCTTGAAATGATGAAAGTTGAGTGGCAGCGAAGTGTGGTGATGTGGCGATTTGGTCAGAAGCTGAGTACAGGTATTCTGAACCACCTGCAGATGGTTCAGGGAGGTTCTGCTCAGACACGTGAAAAGAGAGTAGCAGTAGTCTAAGCACGAGGAGATGAAGGTGTGGAGAACAGTCCCAAGTTCAGAGGACAGAATGGGACTCAGCTTAGCAATGTTCCTGAGATGGAAGAAGGAACAGCGAACAAGAAAATTGACATGATAATCCTGGGTGAGTGCTGGGTCAAAGGTCACACCAAGATTCCTGACAGAGGAGACCTAAAGGAAGACCAAGGACACACTGGAGGGACCATTACATTTGTGTCTGAGCTGGCCAGGGAACACCTTGGGATTCCCCTGGAGGGGATATATGTTATGCAACAAAAATGTAGGGTTTCTTTCAGCTGAGCTCCCTTTCTACGAGTGTATTAAATTTAAACACATTTTGTAAGAAGCTGGTTAGTTATTTTGTTGATTGTTTAGTTAGTTAACTCCCATTGAACACAAAACTTACAGGTAACGAAGAGTAGTTCAACTTCTCCGGTATCGACAAAGAAGTCAGATTGACATCTAGAGTTCCGTTGGCGAAGAAACCAAAGTTATTGAGGTCGACAGCTAATCGCGTTTCATTCTGTGAAAAACAACGGATAAGAGCGAAAGTGTTAATTGTTAGCTTAAACCTCACGATCGTAAACACAACATAAATACAGCTTATAAACGCAGCTGTCACTCTATTTACAATTTTTCATCTAAACATGTCTCCAGTCAACAAAAGTCTGACACTATTACAGCATAACACATTGCTAGCCCATTACAACTTAGTGAAATAAACACGTTTTCATAGATAAAAATGATGTGTCCTATCCGGGTTAGCTGCCTGGCTGGCTAATGATGACATATCCTCAACGCAACACTTCTGTTAACTTACCTTCAGAGTAAGTGTGTGTATTCTTGCGTCGCCTCCTGACTGCATTGAAATAAATAAAACACCAGCGAGATACCATTTTATTTGTGCCACAGCCATCACTAAACCTGCTAACGGTAACTGGTGATATTAGCTACTGAAAATCTCCCAGATGGCTAGCAACAAGCTGGTTAGCAGCCTTTACAGACGCCGAGGCAAGTTACAGTAAATTTTATACTGTAAAAATGTGTGGGCACATAAATACCATCGATTTTTTATAAATTATACCCTTGCGTTGGACAATTCCAGCTTTATCGGTTCTTTCATCACGCAAAAATAACAGCTAGCTTGTGTAGACGATGGCAAAATCTCACTTCCGGGTCTTGAATGAAGATGATGACACTCGTCATATCCGGTCACAAGTTTATCTTTTTTTTTTCCTCACAAGAGTCACAGGTATACACATGCAGTGTAAACTAAGAAACAAAAAACTAACTTTCTGAGCATATATTAGATCTTATACATATATCCCGCTTTTGTAAATTCAGGATTACTTTTCAATTTGTCCGCACCTTGTGTAACACATCCTACATTTAATCATGTCCCGTGTTGTCCACCTGGTTTGTCCATCGCTGATGTTCACGCAAACGCCACGTCGGAGCATTTTTCCCGGAACTGTCACACACTATAATATTTTAAATTTATCAAGTCTTAATTAACGTTTAATGTAAAATAAGGAGAAATTTCACAAAAATGCATCTACTGTCCATCTAAATCTAGATGTTATTCACATAATGTTCAGACAGGCGCCTAGGTGTTACTTAATGGGAACTTGCATACTTAACAGAAAAGTTAAACTCAGTAAACATTGATGATGTGCTCGTTGAATTTATTTGCAACGAGGATCCCAAGCATCAGCTTTTTCAAAACTAAATAAACCCCTTATTAATTAGATTATACGAAAAAGTCTGACATTAGCAACGTCTTTATCAGAGCGCTCTTTTTCTGCCATTAAATGAAAATTTTAAATAATGGTCTAAGACTTTTCTATGATTAAGTACATTAAGACTTACCAGTATACCTTGATAATAATGCTTATATGGTAAACCGCCTGTACTTGTGCCTTCTTATGGTTCTATAACCCCTCAACGCACTTGTTCACAACAGTCGGTCCTTCACCCATTCACACACAGGTGGGGATGACTTTGACAACATAGATGTGGAGAAAGAAAAGACAAAGGACTTGATTCTATAGAGGCTCTTGGTTTTCTTTGATGATTTAAGCTAGAATTAGTAATATTGAGTCAGGCTTTCTTGTAGTCTATCCAGGCCATGCACAGGTGCGTCGGGCTTTGCAGTCTTGGGCAACTAATTCAGTCTATCAGCAGCTGTTTTTATTTTCCTCTGAGGCCCTTTTGCACTGTGCTCATTTATCAATCCATGCGCCCACGTTAGCTTAGTTGCTATATATAAGTTTCTAGGTTTTAGAGAGAGCTAACATCTATACCAAAGCCAAATTCCTTGTAAATGCAATTTTAATTAGACCAAAAAATCTGAAATCTGAATCGGACCTTCAGGATCAGGACTTTGTGCCTTTTAGTATTCAGGATGAGTCCCATCCTCAGACTTTGGCAGTGCCCTGCTTAAGACAGGTTCTCTTCTCTAGTCTTATGTATCCCTTCTACTCTGGCCCTTCATTTGAACTAAAACTGCAAACTAAGACTTGACTCAACTAAACACATTTGGGAAAGTAGTAAAATGAACCAAAACAGAGTGGGGAGAGAAAGAGTCCACTGCAACCTAATCTGTAGTTTAACCCAAGCAGATAACCCCACCTGAAACTTAAGATCTAAAACCAAGCCATTAATACATCCTGGAGATAAAATTATCTCAATAGTCGATTTGCTGCAGTCTGCACTTTGAACTGAGTCTTAAAGTATTTTGCAATGCCACCAATCCCACAGATTGTCATTGGATGAATTTGAATTTAGCCACTTCCAACAGTCAAAAGCTGAATTAAGACATTTGGAGGGGGGGGGGGGATCTAACCTTAGACCCAGTATCCATATTGCAATGGCCTCCTTGGCACCAATTTTAAGTAGTTTGAGACTAAAGTCAACTTTTCTAAATATTTATACATTATAAGCCCATCTGTAATAGCGAGAAGTACTCTTTAATCTCAAATTTAAGTTAAGAGGTTTAGTTTGAACTTTAGAACACTGATGGCTCTTAGTTGCACACATTTGTACACCATGTGATTTAGGTTAAACAGTATAGATTTAGAAGTGTTCAGATAGGAGCCAATATGGCTACATCATTAGTGATGCAACATGAAGTGGAAGCAGACAGAAGCCTCAGACATGTGCACTTTATTGAGTTGTAGTGTACAGAGGCTTAGCCCCATGCACAAACCTTCCATAACACTTCAACACAAGGTAGAAGCCTCATCTTTTGCATGACAAAAACTGGACTAAGTATTGTTTATAGCTGAAAGTACAAAAACAAGTTTAGATTACATAATTTACATATCAAGCATTACTACAGGTCTGTTGGGCAGTGAGCCCACCAGAATAAACCTTCATAGAGGCAAATAAGGTGGTGAATAAAGACATCTGGACTGACCTACACAATAGACACATTTCTCACATTCACACCGCCTGGATGCTCTGTACTTCTTGTAGTTTCACCCCATTTGGGGCATTGTGCCATAGCCAGAGTGACAACAGAACGGAAGAGGTGTTGGTGTAGATATGCAGAGCCCGTTTGAGCAGTGTTGTTTTTGAATGAGGGGACAAAAACCGACAGTCCATTTAGAAGCACTTCCTGTGAACAATGCTGGGACCAGACTCATCATACTCCTGCTTGCTGATCCACATCTGCTGGAAGGTAGACAGGGAAGCCAGGATGGAGCCTCCAATCCATACAGAGTACTTTCTCTCTGGAGGAGCAATAATCTACAAAAAGAAAAAAAAAAGTTAATTGAGC
This sequence comes from Nothobranchius furzeri, assembly GCF_043380555.1. Classification (NCBI taxonomy): domain Eukaryota; kingdom Metazoa; phylum Chordata; class Actinopteri; order Cyprinodontiformes; family Nothobranchiidae; genus Nothobranchius; species Nothobranchius furzeri. Next base: position 9,207,062 of record NC_091744.1, on the reverse strand, counting down.
CACATTGGAACCGTTTCACACAAGTGCTTCAACTAAGACTTTCCCTCAACAGGTGGAAATTTACCTTAATCTTCATGGTGGTGGGTGCCAGAGCTGTGATCTCCTTCTGCATACGGTCAGCGATGCCAGGGTACATGGTCGTACCTCCAGACAGGACAGTGTTGGCATACAGGTCCTTACGGATGTCCACGTCACACTTCATGATGCTGTTGAAGGTTGTCTCATGAATACCGCAAGACTCCATACCTGCAGCAGGAGAGGGAAGAAAATTATATACATTATAAACACACACACACGTTTAGCAAAGGCCAACACTTGAAACATTAGCCTCAACTCATTTCCTGCATTACCCACCAAGGAATGAAGGCTGGAAGAGGGACTCAGGGCAGCGAAACCTCTCGTTTCCAATGGTGATGACCTGTCCATCAGGCAGCTCATAGCTCTTCTCCAGTGATGAAGAGGAGGCAGCAGTTCCCATTTCTTGCTCAAAGTCCAGTGCGACGTAGCATAGCTTCTCTTTAATGTCTCGCACAATTTCACGCTCAGCTGAGGGACAAAAAAGTAAATAAATTCTCATGTATTGCCAACTTTTAATCTTTTTCCAGGCATACACTTACCTGTGGTGGTGAAGCTGTAACCTCTCTCAGTCAGGATTTTCATGAGGTAGTCTGTGAGGTCCCTGCCAGCCAGGTCCAACCTTAGGATGGCATGGGGCAGAGCATAGCCTTCGTAGATGGGCACGGTGTGTGTCACACCATCACCTGAGTCCATGACAATACCAGTGGTACGACCAGAGGCATACAGGGACAGAACTGCCTGGATAGCAACATACATGGCAGGAGTGTTGAAGGTCTCGAACATGATCTGGAAGAGAACAAACAATTAGTCATCTAGGTCAGGGTCACCCAAGGAGGCCATTAAGGTTAGTACAGTTACTAGCCAAACAGTAATTTAGTCAGACTGTACAAGTCTGAAGTGCAGTAGGTTCCCCCCCCCCCCCCCCCATTCATGCAAATACCCAAGTTGGCAAATTCAGTTTGAAGTTTAAACTGCAGAGCTCATGCTGCAACTAGTCACTCAATGCAGTAGAGATGGAAACCTTAATCTGTAGAGATGAAGAGACCAGCTCAGGGAGAAGAAACCTACAAGTTCAAGGAACAGGAGGAAATGAGACCGAGCTGAGAAAGTTCCCATGAAGCCCTGCTGATGAGCCAGTGGTTTTTAGAGGGGATGTAATCATGTCAGCTGTAGTTACCTGGGTCATCTTCTCCCTGTTGGCCTTAGGGTTCAGGGGGGCCTCTGTCAGGAGGACTGGGTGCTCTTCAGGGGCAACTCTCAGCTCATTGTAGAAGGTGTGATGCCAGATCTTCTCCATATCATCCCAGTTTGTCACAATACCATGCTCAATGGGGTATTTGAGAGTCAGGATTCCCCTTTTGCTTTGGGCCTCATCACCAACATAGCTGTCCTTCTGGCCCATGCCAACCATTACACCCTGGAGACAGATTTAAAAATCAGTAAAAAAAAAAATTCTGTTTCACAATAATCCAATTTGTATATATTAGAAAAACTAACCTGATGCCTGGGACGACCAACAATGGAGGGGAAGACAGCACGTGGAGCATCGTCTCCTGCAAAGCCAGCTTTGCACATTCCAGATCCATTGTCTACAACAAGGGCAGCGATTTCGTCTTCCATTTTCTGAAGAGAAGAGAATGGTGAGCAACCAAGTTCAGTCCAGTTATTCCAGAAGCTGTCCGCTAGATGTCGCAGTAGCGCAGCGTTAATTCAAAGATCTTAGAAACAAAGACGGCTTTGACCGGTCTGGCCATGACCATATAAGGATAAAGTCAGGCCAGCCTGGAGGCATCAGCAGCCCGGCCCGGAAGCCAACCCTGTGTGTCGCCAAAACCCAGATGACACCGAATCAGTCACTGCCCCCACCGGATTTCGTTAACCATTCACGCATCTAATTAGCTCACAGGTGTGAGCAGCGATGCAATCACAAAGTTGCTTAATAAATTAAAGAATCCCAACGATCTATGTACAAAGTCATTTTCAGAGAAGTTCATGGCTACAACGTCATGAAAAGGTAAGAACTTTAGCACATTTAGCTTACCAGTCACAGCTACCCTCCGTGACTGAAACTCGAGACGCCAGAAACAGCGTCGCTGGACCAAAATGCTCATTTTTGGCGAGAAGGTGAAGCCTACAACGCAGTTTGATTTAAGACCGACCACGTTAGACAACCTCACGGTACTGGAATCATTTTAAAACATCTAATAAGTGTCGCTTTACGCACACGACCACGAAGCATCAGCAAACAACTTCCTCCACGTTTAAAGGTCGGCTCAACTTTTAAGAAACCGTACATGTTGAATAAATTAGACGTTAAACTGAACACGTAGGTGCAGTAATGAAGTAAAGCCTTTTTCTGTTCGTCTCTTACCTGTGTGAAGGCGGTTACCCGTTCAGGAGACCTGATAGTAGCTGCTGCACTGTGTAGTGTCGTAGCTTGACTGCAATGAAGTTACCGAATCGGAGGATTTTATGCTAGCGCGTGCTGCAACCCCTTTCCATATAAGGAGAACTTTCCGCACGGCGCCCTCCAATTGGCTCTGCTGCATCTAGTGGGCGTGGCGCATGCAGATAACGGTTCTTTGCCCTGCCATGACTGCTGCTGGTGGTGGGGGGTGGGGGTGGGAATAAAATAATCCTTATTTTAAAGAAATGAGCTTTAGAATGATATTGATATAAACAAGTATGTTAAGTATTTGTGTTTTGTTAAATTGGGGCAAAACTTACAAAACAGTTATCCACACTAGGAAACAAGTCCAGATTTCCATGAATATATTTATACCTTATTTATGTTTTCTTCATTTATTACTACGACACAACTCATTTGATTTTTGACAGAGGAGATGAAAGAGGAAGGACAGCTGGCTCGTGAAGCAAAAGCCTCTCACTCAACACAGATACTCATTAGCAGCCATAGCCAGGATTTACCACCTTAGTGTTACTGACAGCACCTCAGCTGACATGTCGGTCACATGCACGCACGCACACTCACACACACACACAGGGTGACAGAAATACACGTGGGTGATTTGAGGTGTGCTTACATCTAAGCTCCAGTGGTCGTAAATCACTCATCTTTCATTACTTGTGTTATGTGTAGTTGAAGAAGCGTGATTAACATCAGCAGCCCTGACACGCTGAGCAGGTGCAGCATCAAAGTGAACTACGAGATCTTATGTGACTCATTTCAGTGTACATGCACACACCCTCCTACTATGTCGAACACTCCAACTTATTGTGCTTCTGAATCAGGTAATATTTTCGTTGTCTGCATGTACCGGTCAACTTGTTGATGAAGATTATCTTGCAAATCTGTGTTACATTTGACTAAAGAATAAATGGCTGGGCCCAGTTTCCGTTTTAGCTCAATTAGGACACAAGGCAAAGACTTATAAACCTACACTGGGAATTCTCACAAGCTCTGTATGTTCCTAATAAGGATATTTGGGAACCAGTTCACCAGTACGGACAGGAAGAAGGTTTTTATAGAGCCTCCTTTATTTATTTATTTATTTTGAAGATGAACACAGGAAGTGACCACAGCTAATGGACAGCATGCAGGACAAGAGGATGAATGAGCTGATCAGTGAATTGGCCATTCAGAATGGCATTAAGTTTAGACTGGAACACACACACACACACACACACACACACACACACACACACACACACACACACACACACACACACACACACACACAGACTGCCAGGGCATGCAGGACAACCATCCCTTTAAGAGGACCTTTGGATGACATCCATATAAGGAGATATTGGAGGGCGTCACATAACAGGAAAAATGCACAGCCCAGATCATGTGACCACTCTAAGGAAATGAATGAGCCTCTCTTTTTAAGGCTGTGCATGTGGCTGAGTAGAAGTTGGTCACTATTCAGCCTGATTTCTACATTCATGTGATTTTTTGTCCTAAAAGTATTGCCTCACCAACATGTTGTGGTGTTTTTACCCACGTTAACTCCCTGGACAGTTTTCTCTCTTTCCCGTGAACTCATCATTTCTTGAACTTTTTTAAAACCCAGAAGTTTGCATGACTAATTCATGCATTTCAACACACACACACACACACACACACACACACACACACACACACACACACACACACACACACACACACACACACACACACACACACACACACACACACACACACACACACACACCAGACTGCAGGCTCTACCGCCCTGCATTGCTCACTCACTCTCTCAGAGAAACCCACAGGCCTGGCTTTGGGTTCTGACTAAGACCGTATATGGAAAAATCCAGCAGGTATCAGTCCACTTTTCACCCATCTCCAAATTCAGAGCTCCATCTCAAAATAAAAACACAAATTACCTTATTTGTTTGTTTTGTCACATTTCCTTCCTTTATTTTGGTGTAATTTATTCTAATCTTACATCCTTTTATATCACAGTTTCATGCAGTGAAACAACATCAGTGCGCAGAACCACCTGTCTCACTGGCCTCTCCCCACTCACTTCTTACGTCATGTTCCAGAGTTCATTCAAAAGAAGGGCGTGTTCAGTGTGTGTGTATCTGTGTACTCCAGAGAAACCTGAAGACACCCAAAGTGACGTAAATTCCTGACCTCTTGGAATCTTACACATGTTTTTTGGTGGAAATTTACTTTTAATAAAGGAAATTGTTACATTTAATAAACTGTCATTGTCCCGCAGGCTTATGGTTCTGCTTTTCTACATTAAAAAAACTTTTAAAGTGGTCATGTCAGTTTTTCCATGTCATATTGTATCTCAACCAGCATGCATTGGTGTACCCCATATGGATATATACAAGTGGTGGTCATAAAATTAGAATATCAGGACAAAGTTCATTTAATTCAGTAATTCCATTCAAAAAGAGAAACTTGTAAATTAGACTAATTCATTACACACAGACTGATATTTGTTTATTTCTTTACATCTTGATGATCATAACTGACAAAGAATGAAAATCCCAAATTCAGAATCTCAGAAAATAATATAAATGATGACCAATGCAAAAATTTAGAATTGTTGTCCAGCTGGAACATGAAAAGTGTGAGCATGTACAGCACTCAACATTTAGTTGGGGCTCCTTTGGCCTGGATTACTGCAGCAATACGGCATGGCATAGGGTCGATCAGTCTGTGGCACTGCTCAGGTGTTATGGGAGTCCATGTTGCTTTGAAAGTGGTCTATGGGGTTATGGTCTGGCAAGTTTGCTGACCAACCAAGAACAGGGACACTAAACCAGGTATTGTTAGTGTGCTGGTGAAGGTTCTCAGATCATCCAGATCATGGTAATCTAAAAGGGTTCAAATAGGACGTTTTGCTTCTCATTCGAGGAGCTTTGTCAATTCTGACTGGAATATGGGAGAATCAAGCTTTTAAACTGTAGCTGTCTATTATTGCTGATGAGCAGAAACTCTCTCTGAATACCCATCCTCCCAACCCCCAATGAGTCGTTAGCCTCTATTGTGTGGGAGTTGTTGTATTGATCAGATGCAGGAGGGTGTGATAGACTGAAACTGTTTTAGTTTAGAGATTTAGAGCAAACTCACCGCTCAGGAGAAGAGCAGACACAGAAACTGACTGCAGGCAGGAGGATTTCCTGTTCCTGCGATCACTACGAGAAAGGGGTGGAGGATGTTTTTTTTTAAGGAGGCAAGTGGCTCTGAGTCCAGTTGCCTTCATCTGAACCCTTTTGGATAACAGAACCTTCACCAGCATGTATGACACAGACAGCATCACTTTACAGCTCTAGAACAATCAGCTGCGGCTGATTCTAATGTGGAGCAGAGTTTGAACCTGAAGATATATGATTATGGTTCTGGGCTAAAATACTGTCACGGCTGCCAGCCTGAAGAGGGAAAAAGCAGCCAGGGTCACCCAGCTCTGGTGATTGACTGGACACCGCCCCTCCTCCTCCTCTCTTCCAGGCTGCTGAGGAGCACAGCTGAGCTGAATCCTCCTGATGAGCCACACCTGGGATAAAAAGGCTGTGCCTTTAGCAGTCTGGGAGGCAGCAGTGCAGGGGTTCTGCTGTCCTCCAGGCCTCATTTTGTTTTCAACCCCTTCAAGGAGAAGAGTTTTAACTTTGGTAGTTTTAACTCTGAGTGATCCACATGGATCTTTTGTGCATGTCACGTAGTGTTGACTGTGTTCGTTGGTTTTTTAAGGTTAACTTCATTTGTTGCAATTTTATTGACTTCGTTTTTAAAACACCTTCTGTTCCGGTAAAACTTTTAACAAAAGTTTTAACCAGGTGTTTTATGTCAATGGATTGTTTTGGAACTTTTATCAACTTTGTGGATTTAGAAACCCCTTCTGTTTTGGTGAAACTTTTAATAAGTTTTAACCAGGTGTTTTTAATGTTTGAACTGCTCTTTCAATGTTAACCACCTTTTTGAGAGTATTTTTGTTTAGCATTATCTTAATAATGCCCGCCATCTGTTTGCTTGTGTTTTTAATACCTTTTTGTACAAATAAACCCATTTTGAACTCCTCCGCCAGTTTTTATGTTATCCCCATCCTTCACATTTTACCATCTCATGTCGGGGATGTAACAAATATGTTTTAAGTTCCACTAAACTTCCAAAATAATGATTAGACATGTCTACAGTACTATTAGACACTCATCTATACAGGTTATCAGCAAAAAAAAAAGTTGATTCAGGTTTTACTCACATTTTAATGTAGGTCTTTTTGACATAGACACTGGTAGCATTGGAAGTGTGTGCAGGTGCCAAGTCCTGTTGGAAAGTGAAATCTGCATAAAGTTGGTCAGCAGCAGGACACATGAAGCGCTCTAAAACTTCCTGGTAGATGGCTGCATTGACCTTGGACCTCAGAAAACACAAATGGACCAACACCAGCAGTTGACATGGCACACCAAACCATCACTGACTGGAAACTTTACACTGGACCGCAAGCAACGTGGATTATGTGCCTCTCCTCTCTTCATCCAGACTCTGGAACCTCAATTTACAAAGGAAATCCTAAATCTACTTTCTTCAGAGAACAAAATGTTGGACCAATCAGCACCAGTTGTGTCCTTACTGTCTTTAGCCCACGTGAGACTCTTCTGACGCTCTTACTCATGAGTGGCTTGACACAGGGGATGCGACAGCTGATACCCATGCCATGCATACATGTGTACGTGGTGGTTCTTGAAACACATACTCTAGCTGCAGTCCACTCTTTGTGAATCTCCCCCACATTTTTGAATGGGTTTCACAATCTAATGTTTGGACACAGAGCTCTGTGAATAGCCAGCTTCTTTAGCGGTGAACTTTTGAGTCTTGCCCTACTTGTGCAAGGTGTCAGTGGTCATCTTTTGGACAACTGTCAAGTCAGCAGTCTTCCCCATGATGTATAGCCTGCTGAACTAGACTGAGAAACAATTTAAAGGCTTTTGCAGGTGTTTTTGTTAATTAGCTGATTAGAGCGTGGCACCAGAGGTCTTCAATATTGAACTTTTTCACTAAATTCTAATATTCTGAGATACTTAATTTGGGATTTTCATTAGATGTCAGTTATAATCATCAAAATGAACAAACCTTTAAAAGGGATTTACTGAAACAAATCTACTTTGTCATGATGTTCTTATTTGATGACCAGTGGGCAAACTGTATGGGTACCAACAGGGTTTGCCAACACAGGGATCTGCCCACATGGATTTTAATGAGTCCATGTATGAGTCATACCATCTGGGCCCCTCTGAAAACCCATGCTGGGCCCATTTTAATTTATGTGTGCTAACCCCTGTGGGGCCATCATGGAAACCATAGACAAACCCCGTTGGCACCCATACAGCTTGCCCATATATATCCATATGGGACCCACATATTCATGCTGGCTGGGATTTAAACGTTAGGCGACACCCATTTATGAAGGTAAATGACAACAATACAGCAAATGAATTATGCATGTTGTCATTTTAGTTTCCCATTTCAGCAGCATTTTGATAGCTTATATTTTAAGGGGAAATAAAAAGAGATGGGCTTAGCTCAGATGGAAGGAGAGATACATTTTCAAATAATTCTTCTTTACTGGTTTAAGTGACTGTTTTTTACTGGTCTTAAAGGACCCGAGTAATAATGTAACAAAGTAAGTTCAAATGCAAGGAAATTTGAAATTCACAAAATTCAAACACAAAACACCCACCCTTGTTCAAACTCAGTAAAGCATATTTTAGCATGTACCATACACAGTATAAAAAACATACTCTGTACAGCCATAGTATAACAGAGGATTCATTACTATAAAGCTATTAATGTACACATATATTTACATTTGTTTTACACTTTGTCAGCAAATGAAGATCATTTAAACTCTGCATCCAATGCAGAACGATGAAAACAGAGATTTCTTCTGGTTGGTGTCAAGCTGTCCAGCTCTTTCCCAGGTCCACCAGCTCCATGCCCTCACAGTAGGACCGTGGTCTTGACACCCTGACCTAGTTAGAGAGGGGGGCACATCATTCAACATGATACTCGTAATACTAAACTCTCCCACACACTGGAGGCTGTCAAACACTCACAGGGGGTGTCCTGTGGGAAGCTAGTTGCTGCAGAAGTGGGAACGGAGTCCAATTAATGGGTTCCACAGGCCAGCTACAGACAGAGAGGTCACTGGCCTTACCCGAGTCCAACACACCATCCCCCATACTCAGCTCACTCCCCCTCCAACCATACTGGGAGCTGCAGGGTAAACAAAGAGCTCAGGGATTGTTTACAGCGACAGAAATTTGGAGAACCGACTGCTGCAGTCGTGGGTCAGGGCAAAGGTAAGTTACAAACCATGAATTTCAAACGTATCTAATCGTGATTTATACCAAGAAATGTTTAAGGCGTTCTTTTAGTTATCCTAAAATGGCATTTTCTCATAAATCACAAGTATCACAGATGAAATTGCTGAGAAAAGTGATAAACATGCAAAACATAAAACATTGTTTTAGTAACGATCAACTTCGTATTTGGTTAACATGATTCATACCTTTATTCTACTGAGGCTCAATTAGCAGTTAGCACCATGTCTATGGTGAAAGATCAGCATATGATGCTCAGTTCAATGGCAAATGCACAAAGTTAGCCATACAGAGCAGCAGTTATATGCTTGTAGTCTTGCTGCAAAAAGTTTAAATATGTACTCTGAACAAGTGAAATGTGTTGCTACCTTTTGTCCACAACTATTTTTGGTTCATGCACATTAGGTGTTTGTTATCTAAGTATCTCATGATCCACTGAAAGGATTTTAGAGACACGTTCAGACAGTAATCACTGGAGGGTCAACAATATCTGAATAATCTAAGATGTCTACAATATTAGCAAACTGCCACACCTCAGAAAATTACACAAAATTTCGCCTGGTTGCAGCTTAATGCTAGTCAGAATTACAACGCAAGATCAAGCAATTTATTTTCCATTATTTACAATAAAACAGCTGCACTTTCATAATTTCCCAATACAAGATGGTCTTGGCAGCAGCTGGTAAGGATATGGAGCTAATCTGATCCTAGTATTATGGAAAAATAAACATGGCTAACAGTTAGCTTTGACTAGCTGAGACGTGCAATGCTGTTTCCTGTGGGGTTTTATTTTTTGTCTGTTTGGAAATTTGAATCAAATATATGAAAAATTCAGTGTTATTTTATTTATTTTAAAGATAAAGTTTCACATTCGTATGAATTTCATTTAGTAGCTAGAAATACTAACAGTCATAAGACTTTTAAAAAATGCAGATTCTAACCCTCTGATTGTAAAATTCAAGACAGTTGTAACTTCATTAAGTCGTTTAATTTCCATGTGGATTTATCTCGACTATCATCACTCCTCATCGTCAGATCATGTCACACTGACCTGAAATCTTCTGTGATGTAGACGGTGTGCGCTTCTATATTTTCTATATTCTATATTTCTATGTCGATGGCTTGTACCTGTGAGGGTAGATGGTGTTGATGCGTGCTGCGTGGCTGGGACAGGTGGAGGGCAGCGACAGCGTGTCGTCGTGGTAACAGCAAGGGCGGTCGAGAGCTCGCAGATGCAGCAACTCTTCAGATCGTGTGAAGCCAGGATTGTCGAGTGAATCTGCCGACTCTGCCCACGAGCGCAACCAGAACCGACCCGACAGCTCATCAAAATGATTGAACCTGCGATAACTGTACAAACGAATGTGTTATCGTTTCATTTTCTCTCATAAAACATAAATAAACGTGCCTGATTGACCAGTCAGCAGACTTGCTTTCCAAACAAGTTAGAATGTTTAAGAATTGCTCAGAATGAAAAACAGGTAAAGTTTTCAGTCAACAACATCAACAACCACATCAGCAAAGTTTAGCTTCAAAATCTTTTCATGTAAAGCTAGTATCGCTACAAATAAAAGTCATAAACACGCAGAGTAACCTGTTTAAAAATGCACTTCCTGTATGAATCAAGACTTGTGCATTAATCTATTTATAATAGTTAAATAGCAGATCTCTATACAGATTATGTGCTCTATAAGATTCAGCATGATAATGAGGAACATGTCTGTCTGTATGACTGAGGGCTTTGTGCAAATCTACAGTAGGCAGCATCTGTCTGATTTGACAAACAGCGACATCTAGTGGGCAGTAATGCTTTTTTTCCGACACTGCCACCTCCAGATGTGTTGCTGCATAAAAAAACACCTAAATTTCATCATAAAAATACCTAATTCTGCAGACTGTATTCTCAACATGAAGACCATATGTGATTAATCCTGTGTGTTTCTACCTGCTGCGAGTCTGGTTCGCTTTGGCCTGGATCAGAATGGCTCGATAGCGTCGCACCGCCACAAAAGCCACGGCTCCCATGATGAAGGCTATAATGAGTAAGATGGCGAGACACGCACCCACGAGCCGCATTCGAGTCATCTTCATGTCACACCTCTGACCCATGAACCAGAAGTCATCACCTACAAGACACCTAATAAAGAAAACATAGCCCGAATCACACCATCATCAGAAGAATGGGTGTGGACCCTCGTCGGGTTGTCGTGGTTACCGGCAGACAGGAAGCTGGCCTGCATGGTGGGTGCAGATGCCATGGTGGTGGCAGTAATCGAAGCGACACAAAGAGGAGCAGCTGTGGTTTGTGGTGCCAAGCTCTGGCATGCATTTATATCCTGCTGGGCACTGCAGCAACCAGTCACACACGTCAGCCTGCAGCCCTGGAGATAATAAAAATGCAACATTGTCTTTATATTTCTTTTTTATTTATCCGGGAAACACCAAAGCCAAAGCTAGCTGCATTTTCTGCACTAGTACGGAAAAAGGTGAATATTTAATGCAACATAATGCCTTTCCTTGCATCCCAACAAATCCCTCGTGACAAAGGCAGCCACAACACTGCTAATGTGTCCTCAGGGCAAACGGCAACATAGAAACTGACCACATGCCCCACAAACAAATGTAACATCTGTAGAATAATTTGATTTTCTGAACAGGATTGAGAGTTTAACGGAGTCCTGATGTTCACATGAGTCAGCCTGTAACTGGATTAGTCCAGTGAAGAGGTTAAGAGAGGGATGCCTGTGCTGTTCCGTGCTTTTTAAGAGAATTAAGCGACTGTAGAGAAATGATAGAGCTGAGGGATGGAATGTAAAGAACAGCATGCTGCATCAGACTCATTAAACACAACTCCTCAGCCATCACGGCTTTAATTAGTGAGCTGTAGGCCTGGGCTCACCTCCGAGAGTGATGTTGGTGATCCTGGATGATCTGAACTTCCTGCCCTCATGAAGAGCTCGAGTTAGTCCCATTTGTTCCAGCAGCGACATGGGTGCACTTGCATCGAGCCATGGCAGAGCTTCATTGGTTTTAAACTCCACCAGAATCTGAACCGCATGGCCACTGGAACAATAATGGAACAGTGGAGTCTTTTAAACCTATTTCACCAATTTTCTAGATTCCTTTCACCACATTGAAGATTTTATTTTCTGGTTACTGTTCAACTCAAATGGAATGTTTTAGCTTGGTTTAAACCTCAAACTTTAAAGGTGTGGGAAACTCGGTGAGCTGCATCAGCAGGGACAAGTCCGCCACTTCAGAGGAGAACTTAAAGAGACAATGTGTATTTTTACCATTAATCTCTGGAAATATTCATCTAAACGTTGTAAACGAATTAAATGATGCCCAGTTATTGAAAAATATTGTTGGCTTTGTAACATATAACCACAAAAATCAGGTCTAAAATACATGGGAGTGGGTCTAAGTCTCTGGGTGACGCCATATTAAACACCATGTTTCCTTCAACGGGAGCCTGTGAGGACAAACTCCATTTACTGATTTGTAGCAAACGGTTACAAAACTTTCACCACACATAAACATTGTTTACCTCTTCACTCGTTGCCAGTGATGAAAGGGAGTCTGATGTGCTTGTCATTTTACTGGAGGTGGAACGATTTGACAAAGCACTCATTCGAAAATTGCGCTCTCGGATTTTTGACCTTATGGGCCAACCATTGGTAAGGTCTTGGTCAAACACAAAAATGCCGCTTGTTTGGAATGATTTAGGTTTATGCTCGCGGCAGGATTTGGAGTTTTATTTACGAATATTTGGACATCTCGCCTCTGATTGGCTAACAGTAACAGGACTAACTGTTTGCTCTGCAATGTGAATGTTTTATCTCCATAAATAACACAAGCTTGGAGGAGTTTCTGTTGTGTGGCTGAGTTGCCAGTGCTAACGGTTAGCTTCTTAGATCCACATCTGAAAACCTCCTGGCTGTTCCTCGAACCAGACTGAAAACCAAAGGGGACAGGGCCTTTCAGACTATTCCTCCCAGACTTTGGAACAGTCTACCTTCAAATCTCCGTCTCTCTAACACTGTAGAGTCTTTAAAAATCATCTAAAAACTCACCTTTTCATCCAGGCGTTCCCTCCCTAAATGTTTCAAAAAGATGGCTTTGTTTGGGATCACACCTTCACTTTGTTTACACTCATGATTTTATTTTCTATGTTTATCACTGCTATTGTTTTTCTGATGTTTTTATTGGTTAGAGGTATTTGCCCTGATCTTTATCATGTTGTACAGCGCCTTGTGATTTATATCTGTGAAAGGCGCTATATAAATAAACTTTACTTACTTACTTCTGCTAGCCGAGACGGTCAATACGGTTTCCTGGATGCTAAAACAGCAGCCTTTCGTGGCATGAGTCAAGATGGGTGAGTCCATGAATGTTAAGTGACAGTGTGATGTAGATCTGTCAGGTTTTTCAAATCCTAGAGTTTCAGTGTGTATTTTCTCAGAAGCTAATGCAGGAGATAGGTGTAGGAGACTATTTTCATGTTCAGCCTGCATGAAAAACTCAAGAGTGACTGATTATAACCAGAAATAAACAACCTGGTAACAAATGTGTATTTCTTTCTCAACTTTCTGCAAAACTTCACCTGCTCCAGACACCCAGCAGCCTCCTGAAACCTGGTGCCTTTTGAAGGTATGGCTGTACCTAAAATAATAATAAAAAAATGTAAAAAGAATGAGTAATGGATATTTTAAGATCAAATTATGACTGAATGACAATTGCACATCCTCACCCAGGTGGCCGTGTCTTCGTCTAAACCAGGACCTGAAGCCGACCTGGACTCTTCTACAACCACCTGCAGCAGCAGCTCAACCGTCTCCACTGGACAGAAAGAACAAGGATGGGAGTTTTAATCGCAAGCTAAACAAACACAGACGCATGTTGTTGCAGACACAATACCTCTGATTGTAGCAGGTCGGTTTGGGACAATGTAGAACACAGGACTCTTTGTGGAGTGCCAACTGGGAATTAAAGCAGATGGTGTCGGATCCAACTGGTTCGGTTTACTGGAATGTACAGTTGGTCCGGTTGTAGGAATCTGCTCTGTAGTTCTGCCGGAAAACCACTGCCGGATTTGGTCTATTTTAAAGTTAAAACCAGTGGTGATAAAGTCTTGGGATTGTTTGTGAGTATTAGTGTAGGATGGATGGTGTGCGTGGGATAATTGTGATGTGTGTGAGTGTGCAGTGGCGGTTTGGTGGTCCACAAAGGTTGTGTGCGTAGAAAATTCAGTGGGAAAGGAGGTTCTTGTCCTGTCAGAAAATTGGGTTGCGTAAGAAGGTGGAAAAGAATCTGAAGTGGCTAAACCTGAGGGTGTGTTGTCATGAGTGATTGGCAGAGTTCCTGTTGCAGCCCACGTTTGGATTTTCTCTCGGTGCGCTGCTCTGGGTGTAGGAAAAGAGCCAGCAGAAGCTAAAGTTTGTCCATCGTCCTTGTCAGACGTAGAAAAGGTCGCGTGTGTGGATTTTTTGGCAGTTTTCACTAAAGGAGATGGTGTCACGCTCACGAGTCTCTCTGTGGTTTCAGAAGAGTCCGCTTGACTCTGATCGGAAGGAGCCAGCGTGTGAAGAACGTCTGTACGTTCTAACTTTTCGTCAGGAGACGAAGCAGTTGGAGGCGTAGCATCAGGTGTAAATGAGGATTCCTGATTAGTGTGTAGATCAACAGCAGTGATGAGGGGTGAGTGAGTCCTGCTGGGGTCATGTGATGATAATGATGATGGAGTAGTGGGTTGAGTGTCAATGTTTGCACCGCTCCAGTCTTGCTGTGGAGGTATGGTGAAGGGTTTTACAGGGTCGGAGGTGGTGGCAGAGATCAGGTCAGAGTTAGACCGGTGTGTGGGCTCATGCCTCATCCAGGGAACAGCTAGATCGTGTTGATGTTTAGCGCCACCATGTGGAAAAAGGCTGGCGGTTCTCTCCAAAGCTGGTGTCTCAGAGGGAGAAATGGTGAGAAGAGCACTAGATCTGGACCCTCGGTGGTCTGAGTGTGTAGATGTCTGAGTGGACTTGTGGAAATCTGTTCCAATCAGGGGGACTTTTGTGTTTGTCCAGGACGTCTCAGTTGGAATGAGAGTAGGATTTTGTGTTTGGGATTTTCCGTCCATACTGACTGCATGCTGAAAATATGGGAGCGTCCTGGCACTCATGGGATCACCAGTGAGGTGAGCAGCTCCAGATGCATCCACTCCATTGTTTGGTATTTCCTCAGGAAGAGGGAGAGTTTCCCTATCAGCTCCGCCAGCGACTGAAAGCCCCCGTTGGCGTGAGGTGGAGGGGAGCGCCCTGCCTTCCTGAGTGGAGGTGTTGGACACAAACCGAGGGTCTGAACTCCTCACTGAATCTTCATAGAGGTGACCTCTGCCCTCCTCTGTGCCTCTCACCACCTCTTCGGCAACGGTAGCAATATTCCTGACGGTAGTTCCTGTCTGGAACCAGCCAGTGGGGTCTTGAGTTGAAAGAACCTCCGAGGAATTCCTTTCATTTTCATGAACTAAAAAACCAAAAACAAACAGAATAACAGAGAAGGGGAGGCGGGGTGAGGGCGATGAGTGGAAAACACAACATAGCATTTCTCTATCAACACAGAAAGGACGATAAGAACTTTCCAACTAACAAATTCACTGTAGAACACCCATTTTCACACACTGTGGCTTGAATTAACCATCTGTAGCTCTACGATAAACAAAAACTACACAGCTCATATCATCACCAAACAGCTTCTATCAAGCTCCCATGATCTGATGAAGGTTTTCTCACCATAATAAACCAGCTGAGCTGAATCTGAGGAGCGTCCTGCTCCCGTCCAGCTGAGGGTGGCTTGGTTTCCTTCACAGCTGGAGAGCAGAGCCGTATCTCCTCTCCGCAAGATCCGATCTTCTTCACAACGCAGTGAGATCGTTGAATCACCATCTGACCAGTCTAACTTTAAAAGTACCGTCCCTTCAGAGGGAACGTCTAACACCCAGGTGCACTTAAATGGCTGCAAGGGTTCATCAGCCCGCTGGCTTATGGGGTTGGGGAGAGTACTGATGGCACTAAAAGGTAAAGAGAGTTTGATGGGACCAGATGTCTCTCTGTCCAGAAGGACATGTCCACCACAGTAATGACCCGACCAGGACAAAATTTTATCTGAAGAGGAATAAAAAAATAATGACAGAAGGTGTAAATGTCATGGTTAAAACCCTTTTGAGCAATATATATATATATATATATATATATATATATATATATATATATATATATATATATATATATATATATATATATATATATATAAATTAGAATCAAACATAAATAACATTTCTGTTCTTTGTGGGAGGTTGAGATTAAAATCTCAAGATTACTAAATAATTTGCTTTTATCTGAATATTTTACAGGTTTCAGCCCAACATAAAGACTTCTTTACCTGTTGCGATGAGAAGAAGCAGCAGGCAGGCGTGGAGCTGCATTTCCAGTGAGTAGACATTTCAGTGTCAAAAATCCCAAATTACTGCAGATGTTATTTTTTATTTAAATCCACCCTATCGCTGCGCTGTAACACGGGCAAACTGCGCAAATGGTGTCCAGTCTTCCCGCAGAGCACCAAATGAAACGCAGAGGCGTCAGAGACGCTCTTCGCTTTGGCCCACCTCTGTCCTCTTGTCTCAGTCACATAAATCAGGTTCACGTGTGAGTGTGTGTGTGCGTGTGTGTTTGGGCTCTATGGGCTCAGCACCGCGCCTCAGGCGGTTCCGCGCGCTCGTTAAAGTCAGGGGGACACTGAAGAGGAGAGGAAGGAATCCTCTGATCGCTGCTGGAGCTGATTTTTACACAGAACTAAACTCCTCACAGGAAATATTTAAAACAGGAAGCATCAGGATGAGAGAGGAGCTTCTCCATTAGAGACATGTGAGTGACCGCTGTCCCTGACAGGGGCGGATCTAGGATTTTTATGACTGTGGGGCCAAGAGGCCACAATATTTATAGAGAGGCCAAGTATCAGTCTAACATCGTCACACACAATTTCTGGTAAGGTAGATATGCTTTTGTAATACATTTCTCAATTTTATTACTGTTGGGATGACTTCTATTCTAATTTTTTTATACTATTAGGAAAATCTTGTGTTATAAACAATTGTTATTGCTGGGTAGGATAGTTTTGGTAAAAAATTATGCATTTTTAATACCTTGTAGGATACCTTTTGTACAAATGTGGTGTTTTGTAGTTTTGTATATGATGACTTTTGTTTTAAATTCTCATTTTCTATATTGTTTTAATATTATTTCGTAATACTGTGCCAAAAAACCCGACAAGGGGCAGAAGTAAATTAGCACTAGCACTAGCTAAAGCTTGATTTATACATATCCGTCAGACAGAGACGTTTTGCTCTTGGATTTCTTCGTCACCTGAGGAGTGTTGCAAAGTAATTCCCTGCCAAGACAACAGATGGTGTAGCACTTTTCTGTGGTATCATGCCACCTTTACACTCATGCATGTGGTTCACGTGTATTTACTAATGTGTTTGTTTATATTTTTCAGAAACTTTATAACATGGACAAATTTCTCCCTCATTCTCCTCCACCTCTTCACGCGGTCACCACCTCTACACCCACCTTTCCTGTAATTTCCGTCCACGAATAAAACTTTTGTGTCATATTTTTGTACTCCTTCAGTCAATAAACATTTATATATTCGGGCTTCTTTTTTGATGTGCTATTCAATCTGTTCCGTGTCTGTCTCAAAATTTTAAATTTTTTTACTTTTTGACGGAGCAATGGCTGTTGACGAATTTAAAAGAAGCGGTGTTCTGACCAATCACATGCTTGCAATCTCCGTCACTTTAGACATCATTTAAACATTTGGGCATGTTTCCATCACCCTCTGTGAGCATGTTGGAAAGTCCTTGTGCCGATGCATAATGGTGTTGCATGTCTCCACGCCGATGCAGAAGGAGAAGAATAAATCAGGTTTTACACTTTGAATGTGTTGCATCAGCTACAACTTTCACTATGGTGAACAGCAACGTTCAGGGCAGAGTCTTTCTCAGAAGAACATATTATAAAAATGTTTAGTTTGGTATGTGTCAGTAGGGCTGGACAATAAATCAAAAAATTTATCGTTATCGAAATTTCTGACACTTATCGGGATAATTTTTCCCATGTCCATAAATTCGATAATAAAAGCATCAAAAGATGTGTGTAGGTTAGCAACATTCATGTCGCGTTAAGAAGCTGTACCACCTTGAGTTACGAAAAAATGTGACTCAACGTAATCCATCTAGTGGACAACTTTTGTTTCTGTGCATACCTGTACTTATCGTCAATTTATCGTTAACGAGGTGAAATCCTCAATAAATCGTGATATTGATTTTGGGCCATATCGCCCAGCCCTATGTGCCAGCTCTAAAAGGACAGTCCCACTTAATTACCTTTGCTGTTTTCTCTGTTCATCTCTGTGCTTTTGTTGCAAAGTGAATAACTGTCTGTATAAGTCTCTTATGCTGCCTTCAGGGACCAGGCCTCTCTTGCAAAGAAGATATGTCTCAGCTATGGTACCAGGAAGGATTGGGTTAGGGAATATGTGACATCACTTTCTTAAACAAATGGGTAAATCACCAGGGAAACAGGTCCAACTAACATGAAAACATGAAGTGAACAACACAAAACTTATATTTAAAAATGTTTATTTCCATTAGAAGCTTGCTGGACTTTCACATCTGAGAGCTGATTGATATCTGGGTGTTTGGGTTATTTGGGTATATCTAGATAAAAACTTAAAGCACTGATTTGTTTTTATTTTTAGTCATGATGCACGCTAAATCTAACAGGCCTTCCTGAAAGTTTCAACAGATAGACATGTCTATCACATGAAATTCAAGAGAAGAGAGAACACAATTCTCATCATGTTTGTTTCTGTGGAGATGGTTGGTAACGGTCACACCTGTCTCCAATCAGATTAGGATCACAGCTCAGAGAGTACTGGACCTCAAAGCCACCGTTTTTAGCTGGGCAGCTGAATCTGTGCGTCCCCTGGCTCAGGAACCTGGTGCATGATCCGAGACGGTCATCATGTTTCAAATCCTGGTCCCAAACTTCCACAATCAAACTAAACTGTGTGTACACCTGATGTGTGTGGAGAGAGAGAGAAGAAGTAGGGTCATTATGGATTATGGATCAGTTACATGACATCCACAAGTGCCATTTTTGTTTATTCATTAGTGAATATATGTGTTTGTCAGATTAATTACCTTCCCCAAATTATACAGAGCATTCCACCAGGGATTGTTTGACCGGATCATATGGGTCCTATGATATACGGATCCATACCACATTTTAGCATAGCTGTGAACAGGAGAAGGAGAGAGAAAGCATAAAATACATGTTCATCCAATGCCTTAAAGTCAGAATGCCACATTGTCTCACTATCCTACCTTTCAGTGGCTCCTACTGGATCTCCCTTCAGATTCCAGGCCCGGATGATGGTCACTGTCAGCGTCCCCCTGGAAGCCTGACGAGGACAGCAGTTGGTCGCCAGATTGGGAGTGTGTAGCCCACACTGAGGTTCTTTGGGTGAACTCTTGACAGCATTGTCCTCCAGGTACTGCTCGATGGCTGCCTTCATCCCTGCCCTCTGCTTCTCACTTGGCATGAGCTGATAAATGGGCTGAAGTGAGTAGGAAACAACATCTGGGTTGTCCTTCAGGGTGTGCAGCCAGCTTGTAAATCCCAGGGAGTCATTGTTGGAGATCAAAAACTCTCCCAACCAGCCGGTGCCTCCTGATACCTCTGTGTAGTGCTGGTGAAGACCTGAGCTGTATCCAGTGGCCATGTCCTGGTTCACTAGAACTTTGTTGCAGGACTTTTGAACACTGGATAGCTGTAGCTTCCCCAGGCCAACAGCGATGCCCAACGATAGACAGGAGTGGACCTAGATGAGGGTTTGTGTAAAACACAGTGGCCAGGTTCATCTGATTTTAAATGTGCCACATGAATATAATAGATTTATTTCCCAGGGAGAGGCGTGAGTCTTTCACCTCGCTGGAGGAGAGTCCGTTCAGTGAAGACAAACAGGTTCGTGAAGCGGTCACTCTTCTCAGTCGCCCTCCGAGATGAACCTGAAACAAAATTGAGTCTCGTGGATCTTTTCCCCCCAGTTTTATGATTGGAACGAAACACAAGTGGTGTGTGAGTGCGAACCTGTCGGATGTAGTGTGTGCCATAGGTGCGTATGAGCTCGTTGTACTGCACAGAGGTGGTAGAGTTGTAGTGACTTGGGAGTCTGGATGCATCCTTTATCAATTCTGAGCTGAGGGGGGGACTAGTTGAGACGCGGTAACTGGACAGAAAAACATAAACCACTTTAATCAACTTCAAAAACCTCAATGAAATACCTAGATGTAATGTGATGATGTCACTGCCCTACCTGTAGTGGCTGCAGGTGACCCTGTGTGTGCTGAAAGCGTACCGGTCCTCTTTAGTTCTTTGTGAAGCAAAACTGTACGCGTTGGAGAGGGTTCCCCCCACCTCAAGCTCGGCAGACACATTCAGACCAAACTGTGCAGAAAAAAAGTGAAAGGTCTAACATTTAAGTTTTAATTACTAGAGCTGCAATCTCACATGTTTTAGCAACCTGAGATTATTTTAGTATTCTAAGTAGGGGTGCTCACTGTTGGCCTTTTTTTTTTTTTTTTTTTTTTTTACTGCTATCCAATATGGCGATATTGTCTGACTCTTAATTTCCGAGACCAACGTAAACCAATACTGATGTACGCTGTGTCCCCCTCTCATAAAAAAATAACGACTAAAACATTTTAGGTTACTAACATCTCATATCTCCTAACATGCATGCTTACATTTTAAAAATTTTCTGTGCAAAATGACAACTATTTTGATTCAAGTTAGTAATAAGAAAAGTGCCATGTTTATTTAGTCTCCAACAGCAGCTGAATCCAGTGCCGTGCCCAGGCATTTTAGGATGGGGTGGTCCACGTGGGGCACTTGTTTATGCACGGGTGGCACCACATTCTTCCACGACCTTCTTCTTCTTCTTCTTGCTGTTTTGTGGTAGCCACTTCCTAGTGTAATACTGGCACCAACTGGAGTGGAGTGGCACTGGGAGCAAGACTCAAAACTCTGTTTATGTCAATATGAATAAAATAATATTACAGAGATGTTCTGTAGGCCTGGGGCTAGAAACCAATATTTAAGGTACATGTTGCCACCTCCTATTTTGGGGTTTGTAACCCCAAGTCTCTGATGGACAATGGAAAGTCAATTGAAATCAGGCCCCCATAATTCTGGAATGAAATTGAAGCCAAATAGGTAAAAATTGGCATGAGAGTGTGAGAAGATGAATGCGTGCTGGCAGCCCTGGTTGCAGATGCACATTGAGACTTAAATAATGTTTCTTATAAAGCTGTCAAATTACCGTGAATTGAATTCAGCTGTAAATGAACAAACTTTAAATCCTTCCGTTACTCTAAAAATCTCTCAGTTGTATTAATGTTCCAGATCTGACGTTATACCTTCCAGTCACTGCTGTCCTGGGCTGTGTACGTGTTGATCAGTGAGCTGTGAGCACAAAGTAGAAGAAAAACAAATCACTAGGACATTTTTTATGCTTTTCAACTATTTTGTATTTAAAGCTGCTATAGCAAATCTGCAAACAAGCTAGGTTTTGAACACAAACGTGGTCCCGGGACACTCATCCCTCCCATCGGATATCTTCCCTGGATCCACGTGCACCGGAACTGAAAACCCGCATTGCCAGAGGAAAAGGGCTGAACACCGGTCATCGTTTTATCTAGGTTCGAATGCTTTTTGTTGTCCGTGACTTTAAATGGAGTTTTTCTTTATGGGAATCTGGTAGTTTGTCCTAAAGTTGAAGTGGTAGCAGCTGGCTGTTTCTCCTCCGATATTACTGAGCGAGCGGAGAACCTCACCAGTGGTGTTCTGTTGCTAAATAAATATGGTGAACGGAGGACCCAGGGAAGTGCAGCCATTCAGCGAGATCGACAGCCGGACGGTCCAATCGTGGCTTTTGGTCCAAGCTGTGTTATTGGCGAGGTTTTTAGACAAACGCAAGTGAGCCACTTTATTAATTTTTTCCCACCGATTTTTGTCAATTCTCAACAATATACCTAGAGCTATAAACGTTGTTAAGAGGCATGAATATAATGTTTTAAGCTAAACTGTTTTACAAATTTGCCATTGCAGCTTTAAAACAGAGTTGATTGTTATTGAACTGTAATGAATGTGAGGAAAAACACAAAAATGTTGATAAAAGAGCTGTTATGGTTGTAAATGCATTATGTTATAAGTTTAATAATTATTGTCAATGAAACAAACTGTTAGAATATGTAAAGTTACTGTAAAAAAACACAAAAATGCATTTGACATTCTATAAAAAATGAATGTTATTTTAAAACCACCAATTAAAGGTAGAGAGCTCTGTCGTTTAAGACAGATGATTACGCTGCCTGTACCTAACAGAAGTGTGGTAACTGCTGTAGATATCAGCACTGCAGCGGCTGAATGCACGCCAGTCCAACACAGAACCTGGAAGCTGAAAATAAAGGAAAACACCTTCTTTAACACGTCATCGATAACATATGTGCAGGTATGTCTTTATTTTTTTTTACTTTCTGCAGCCTGTAGCCCTGAAGCGGGTTGGAGCAGAGAGTACAGGTGCCGTCCTGAGTCAGGTAAGTCTTCACGTCGATCACGTAAGCTCCTTTTCTCTGCAGTGTGACCACATCAAACCCCTCCCCAACCAGATTGTGACCTGGCACAAAAGGTGCAGCATCACAGTCACTGCGGTTCCCAATCCGACAGGAGAGAACAGGAGATGGGAAAAGGAGGAAGAGGCTCAGGAGGAGAAGGACTGGCCAGGGGAACATAGCTGGAATCAAAAATGAAATGTTGTAGGAAAAAACATAAATCATCAACATATTAACTACAGCTGTAAAGGTTAAAACAGGCTTGTTCCCTGGTCTGCTCTCACAATAAAGAAACAATGTTTTATAGGACTTATTGCGAGTTGTGTTTATCCTGGAAACCCAGTATATTTACAACTTAATGGCTGATTTCATTTGATAAATGGTTGGTAAAATTGCGCATAAAACCCATAAATTTGTGGTTTTTATTCTGAAGTTTTCTTCTCAAGATTTGAATGCTCACCAATTTACAGGAACAAAATGCAGCTATTTTTGTTCTGCGGTGCAAAGTTGATTTATAATAGGCAAAATAATGGTCAACTAAATAAGCAATCAATTGAAAAGACATGCACACAAAAAGAAATAATGAACTATTTTAACGTGATGTCTTTCAGGTGCACCTATTTGGTCAACCGTTTCCTGGACAGACTGATAAAATAAGAGCAGGAAAATAAAATTGTTTTCTGCTTGGAGAGAAACATCTAATTTCAACTCAAGGCTTTCAATAAAACCAAAATCCACAAAAATCAACAATCTGTTTTATATTTTCTTATTATTAAACAGAATCAAAGTGGTTTGCTGCATCCTGCAGAGGTGCATTAGCTCTTTAGACCTATTGATTGAGGATTTTCTTTCTGTTATGCTTTCAAAGATTTTACTATACCTGATCCAGAGGCTGACAAAAGTCTTGTTGCTGATCCACTTCCAGATAATCAGATGGAGCAGGATGGTGAGTTTGTTTAAACACAAGCTGAAGATCACAGTTTATAAGGATGTAGAATAAAACAGGGAGCCACCCCTCTAAAGAGATAAGACCAATAAAAATCAACCAGGTTCAAGGAAACAGCCTTGACATAAGCTGAACTCCTGCTTAATGAGTACACAAGGAAGTGATCACAGTTCTCCTATTAAAAAATCCATGTTTTAGTTTTTCAAATAATAATAACTTAATTATCTACAACAAATCCTGGAACTATGCTTCTGGAAATTAAATAAAGGAGTTAAAGACACAACAAAATATCATGTTAAAGGGATTTTAATCACTAAGTTGATTTAAAAAAACCTTTAAAATGAATCCAGTTTATGTGGCATCAATCAATCAATCAGCTTTTATTTATACAGCACATTATCCTACAATACATGCAACTCAAAGTGCTTAACAAATTAAAAAGGCCCCGCATACCCACACTCCCTCCCATCCCCAGAATTTTAAAAACAGTCTGACAATAAAAACCCCTCCACAACACTCAGCCTCCGGCACACACACACACACACACACACACACACACACACACACACACACACACACACACACACACACACACCATCCGGGCGGAGACCTCACAGACTGGGACGTTACTCGAGGTGAATCGTAAGCTGGACAGCGTTCTAGCTGCGTTACCGGTGTTAGTGCGCAAAATGGATGTCATCTCGGAGAGGGTCACCGGACGGTGTGGAGATGTTTAATAACCCGAATTGGCTTCACTGACGGGCTGGAATGACCAGTTACAGACTGAAGGCACAGGGAAAATTATCTCTGCGTGACCCAAACACAGTCTTGTTATCCTTATCTGATGCCATGCAGCCTTGAAGCAGCAAATAATCATCCCCCACGAAGGAAGGAATGCAGACAGATGCTGTGGAACCTGTCTTCTGATCTCTGAATTGTGTGTACTGAAACTCAATTTCGTTTCTCTGTATGTCTTGCACATGTGGTAGAAATGACAATAAATGACTTTGACACACACACACATACATACATGCCCCCTTCCCCATGGTAAAAAAACACGATTGACTGTGATCAGATGAGCCAGACCAGCTAAGATAAGGAGAAGGAAACACCATCAGGGGAGCCATCCGCCCCGGCAGCAGCAGATCCACAGCAGCAGCCGAGGCATTCAGTATGATTTAACACTGAACTCGTTTTTGGAATTAATACATATTTACAAATATTAAGATGGAGCTGATGAAGACCACAAGCACATGATAAGTTGTGTAAAATGGAAACTCTCAACAACTTTCCTCACAACACAATAGATTAAAAAAGTCTAAATGCAAATGTGAACTATGCTAACTTGATTTGATGGATGGAGGAATCACACTTATGTGGTTTCCAGAAGTTATGTTAAATCAGAAAAAAATAAACAAGTATATGTATGTCAGATCTAAATGTTTATATGAAAACTTTTTTTTAAATTAAATTACAGGTTTTTCTCAAGAGATTGATTTTAACTGTTAAATTTATTTAGCCAAATTCATTATAAGGATGGGGAGGTGGGGAGGGGGATTCAGCACCTTGTAGCATTTTAGCTAGCTTCCCCCCCCTTTTTTTTTTCATTAAATTTGCATGATGCTGATTGGCCCAAAATTCTCAAGTTCTCCCTAGCAACCAAATGTGATTGGCTATTTAGCTGCAGTTTGGGGGCATTTTTCCCAGTGCCCAGGAGTGTAACTACTGAGTCGGTTGGAGGAAATGTATTGTTTAATGAACGACAGCTGGTGAAAAGGGTGTGTAAAAAATTGAATCCGACACATTTGTAGAAAATATTTATTGTAGTTTGTTTATTTTCCCCACTCAAAGAGAAAAGTGCCCCAGTGCCCCCATGGGTGAGCTGCTACTGGTGCCGTATAGTTTGGTCCGTGAGTAATGTACGGTCATCTCCTCAAATGATTTGAGACACATACCAGCTCTTTTCTGATCCATCCATTGAAGCACAGTTTCTCGTAACTATCAAAGCCATGAAAGACTTCTGGTACATCGGTCTATGGACACGCTGTCTGCCCGATCCCTGTAGCAGTTGGTCAGTGAAAGATGCTGCTTTGGATTTGCTTTTTTACAGTTCACAGCCTTAACTTAATGTTTTGCAATTATTCAAGAACTTGCAGGATTTTATAATTCAAGAATCCTCAGCTGAAGTTGTTTTCAATGAAGTTTGTCATTTCTATATTACATGTGATTAAATTTGATATTTGTGACATCCATGGAAACTTATGTCTCATTTACTTGTTAAGTCAGTTAGCTAAGAGAGCCTGTTGTAACTGAACTGACTGAATCACTTGTTATGAGCAGTAACATAAGTCTGTGTGACCCACACAATTAAAACAACAAAAACAAAAAATCTGAGTTCAGTCATCATTATGGAAGTTTGCAATTTCTTATTACAGAATAAATCCCCAACCCAGTGACACGTTTGGCTGAGACTCTCTTGGTCAGCTTGCTTCTCACACAAAACTCTCTGTCAGGAATCTTGGCATGACCTTTGACCCAGCTCTCACCCTGGATTCTCATGTCAGTACTCTTGTTCGCTCTTCCTCCTTCCATCTCAGGAACGTTGCTAAGCTGAGTCCCATTCTGTCCCGCTCTGAACTTGAGACAGTTATCCACACCTTCATCTCCTCACGCTTAGACTACTGTAACTTTCTCTTCACGTGTCTGAGCAGAACCTCCCTGACCCATCTACAGGTGGTTCAATTCAATTCAAGTTTTTTTATCTAGCGCCAAATCACGACAAGAGTCGTCTCAAGGCACTTCACATAATAAAACATTCCAATACAGGTCAGTTCATTAAGCCAATCAGAAAAACGTTTCCTATATAAGGAACCCAGCAAATTGCATCAAGGGGCTGCCAGTCAACTTCAGGATTCATTTCAAGATCCTGCGTGATCTTTACTCATGACAAAATAACATGAGGATATCAGTAAACAGTGTAAGATAACTTATGCTCCACACAAACACAACTCAGCTGAAAAATGTTGGTGTTGCTAGACACTTTGCTCAGTTTTATGACATTTTGTCGGACTCTGAACCAGGAAATGGCTGCAGGCAGTGAAACACAAACAG
This sequence comes from Nothobranchius furzeri, assembly GCF_043380555.1. Taxonomy (NCBI): domain Eukaryota; kingdom Metazoa; phylum Chordata; class Actinopteri; order Cyprinodontiformes; family Nothobranchiidae; genus Nothobranchius; species Nothobranchius furzeri. The sequence continues at coordinate 9,180,408 of NC_091744.1, read as the reverse complement.
GGTTTCCCCCAGTGCTTTATAAGTCTGGCCACCCGCCCCCCTCCCCGACCCTATCGTGTCCGCTGACACGAACAGCACAACGAAACTAGAGCCCTCCATCAGCTGATACTGGTGAGACACAGCAGCGGAACGTGTGCAAATCCCCCCCCAGGAGGAGCGCTGCTGGACGGAGCGCGTGACCCCCCCCCCCGACGGCCGAATCCGCCAGGCTTAACTCATTTTCTGGGGGAAACCCTAACAAGACAAAAAAATCTGGATCAACCGGTGACTCCGCCCCTTAGCCAATCAGAGGCCAGAATCACGATGCTGGCCCGACCCAGCCTTGCCAGGTACCTCGCAGCAGGGACTAAAATTAGGGGAGAAACTAGAGGAAAAATACCAAACCACGCCCTTGAGAACAGTGGTCAGACCAAGCTGCATCAGTCTGAGTTGCTCTGAGTAGTGTTTCTGGAAAAACAGACGTATTCTGTTGGAGTTTTCCTCTCCACTCTCACTACATGCTTGCTTAATATGGGGATCACTGTAAAGTCTCAGACACAAGTCAGCGACTCCATGCAGTCTGCTGGGTTTTCTTACATAGGAATAATGAACTGATCTCAATGCACCAATAATAATGTTGAACTGGAATGAAATTAAGTGGATGCAATTTCAAGTCCAAACACTAAAGAGCCAGATAGGAAACTTTGTGTAAAGATGTTGGACTAATACTTAGCCCCTCTGTATCGTGGCCCCTTGATGGCCCCGTATTCAGAAAAATCTGCCACTGCTCTGGAATTAGCTTCAGTTAGCAGTCATTCGCTTTACATGTCAGTGATTTATTTTGGGGGACGAGGGGTCCACTAGCTGGAGGAGATCCAACAAGGAAGTCATTTGGGACCAGGAACCAGACAAGTGACAATACACTCAGTTTGTAAAATGTTAACAAAATATCACAGAGCTGAAGCAGACGACTCAGTACACAACTATCTGGGAAGGTTTTCCACCAACCCCCTTGTTTTTATTTGTTTCAATCTGTTTTTCTGTTACAATACTCAGGCATATTTCTGTGTGGATTAAATGTTTTTAGGAATCTAGAAACCTGAAACGTAACATAAAAAAATTTGACAAAAAAATTAATAAAAATGAAACAGATTTTTTATTATTTTTTATTTGTATTCCCCAATGACAACAGTGGTAACAGTTCATCTGAGCATTAAAGCTATAAAAGCCTTTACTTTACGCTAAAACCTGCAAGCTTTTGATAAGTCCGGGGGGAACAGACCATGCACATTATCAACCCAAAAAAAGAAATGAAGATTTCTGAATCTCTGCCGAAAACAAAGTTTAACTAAAAAGTCATGTGATGAGAGTAAAGAATGTAAAATAACACTTTGTTCACCCTAACTGTCTTTAAAACCTTCTAAACAGAACCAAAGAAACAAAAACAGATTAGATTACTGCTTAGGCACACACCAACAGCAGGAATGAAACCTGTTACAGAAAAACATAACACTCTGACATGCACGACCCGATTCTAGCATTTTGCTTTAGCTCATTTTTGCTGAGTGTTTCTGGAGGGCATTTATTACAACAGGCAATAATGTTCATATATGCCGGCCGTTTTCTGGTTATTAAAAGCTTGAAGTAATCAGGAATATCTGAAACGCTCATTGCATTTCAGTGTCATTTAATTATCCTTTGTTTTTCTGTCATTCTAAGAGCAGAAGGTGGTGCTGTGTGTGTGTGTTGCATTCAGCCCGTGCGTAAGATGATGTGGACTCCAGAGTCGGTAAAAACAGGACCACTCATGTCTCCCACTTTCAGAGCAAAGGAGGCGTCTTCAAAAGGTTTCTGCATCTGACCTGAAACAGAAATGTTGTGTTAGAGAAAATAATTGTCCTAGTATGTTTCACAGTTTTTCATTCTGACCTTGCATTAATGACCTGTTTTCAACGTAGGAGCTTTTCTAAGATATTTAATGGAATTTTTATTTCTCGGTATGGTTTTTAAAAGCTTATGACCATGTTATGCTGTTATTTCCTTATGAAAAACACCCCCAAAGTGTTGAAAATAGAAAAAATGCTGGAAGTGCTGCAGCGGTGTAAAACATTATCTGGTACTCTCACTGGTGCTCTTCAGCCAAGGCATCCACATGAATGTATAGCAAAAAGAGGTCTGAGTTTCGATCTCCTGAGTATGGCAAGCCAAATGAGCATTTATTCTGATATCAGGATATCAGCCAGAATTGTCATGAACATGTAAGCCATTTCTGTCCACTAGTTAACTAGTTAGCCATGTTTGTGTCAACTAGTTAAATAGTGACAGCCTAAATGTCAACTAGTTAACTAGTAAGGCCTAAATTCTCTCTAGTTAACTAGTTAAAATGTTTCATATCTTACTAGTTAACTAGTATTGCTCAGTGTGTTCACTAGTTAACTAGTGGACAGATCAATGTCCACTAGTTAACTAGTTAAAACACATTTAGTTTTTACTAGTCAACTAGTAAGGTACAAAAACTCGTACTAGCTGACTACTGAATGTAAAAATCCCACTTGTTAACTTTGCCCAATTTGGCCAGCCGCTTGAGCATTAATTCTGATATCTTGTCAACAGGTCAACTAGTTAACTAGTGAGGGTCAAACTGTACACGCTAGTTAACTAGTGAACACATTTTGACCTTCACTAGTTAACTAGTTGACACAAAAATGGCTCATTAGTTAACTAGTAAAGGCCAAAATGCATACCAGTCAGCTAGTTGAAGGTATTTGTGTCTCACTAGTTAACTAGTCAGGGTCAAAATGAGCCCACCAGTTAACTAGTGGGAGACGGAAATGTTCACTAGTTAACTAGTGAACACATTTTGGCTTCACTAGTTAACTAGGTGACACAAAATGGCTCACTAGTTAACTAGTAAAGGCCAAAATGCATACCAGTCAGCTAGTTGAAGGTTTTTGTGTCTCACTAGTTAACTAGTGATGGCCAAAATGTGCACACCAGTTAACTAGTGACAGAAGAAATGCCCACTAGTTGACTAGTGAACACATTTTGGCTTCCTAGTTAACTAGGTGACACAAAAATGGCTCACTAGTTAACTAGTAAGGGCTAAAATGCATACCAGTCAGCTAGTTGAAGGTTTTTGTGTCTCACTAGTTAACTAGTGACAGTTCAAAGTGTCCACATGTTCACTAGTGAAGGCAAAACTCCTAACTAGTTAAGTAGTTGGAGTAGGGCAGTGCCACTAGTTAACTAGTGAACCATTAATGACTCACTAGCTAGCTAGTTGATTGTAGCAGGCTCACTAGTTACCTAGTTGATGCATCCATTGTCCAAACTAGTTAACTAGTGAGGACATAAATGTATACTAGTAAACTAGTTCAAGCCTACATTCACACTAGCTAGCTAGTTGCACAGAATTCTAATTAGGAGGCAGAGAATTTCTCAAATTGAGGCTTTCTATTGGCTCACTATGTTAAAATAAAATATGAAAACCAATCACAGTGCGGAATTTTGCAAAATCCCACCCCAAACATTTGCATGCGGCACACAAGTTAACATGCTGGCCAGAGGAACCTCAGCTAGTAAACTAGTAGTGGCTTCAGTGTGACACTTACATGTAAACTTGTGAAGGCGGAACTGCTCACTAGTTAACTAGAGAGGGTACAAATGTCCACTAGTTAACTAGTGAGGTGCAAAATAAGTGTCACTAGTTCACTAGTGGGCCCCAAAACGCCCACAAGTTAACTAGTAAGGTGTGGATATGCTCACTAGTTAACTAGTGAGGTGCAGATTTGCTCACTAGTTAACTAGTGCACCATTAAGCGCCCACTAGTTAACTAGTAAGGTGCAAAAAAGCATCACTAGTTAACTAGTAAGGTGCAGATATGCTCACTAGTTAACTAGTGGGCCCCAAAACGCCAACTAGTTAACTAGTAGGGTGCGGATTTGCTCACTAGTTAACTAGTGAGGCGCAGATATGCTCACTAGTTAACTAGTGACGTGCGGATTTGCTTACTAGTTAACTAGTGAGGCGCAGATATGCTCACTAGTTAACTAGTGAGGTGCGGATTTGCTCACTAGTTAACTAGTGAGGCGCGGATTTGCTCACTAGTTAACTAGTGAGGTGCGGATTTGCTCACTAGTTAACTAGTGAGGTGCAGATATGCTCACTAGTTAACTAGTGAGGTGCGGATTTGCTCACTAGTTAACTAGTGAGGTGCAGATATGCTCACTAGTTAACTAGTGAGCATATCTGCACCTCACTAGTACCTCACTAGTTAACTAGTGAGCATATCTGCACCTCACTAGTTAACTAGTGAGGTGCGGATTTGCTCACTAGTTAACTAGTTGCATCTAAAAACACATACAAGCTGACCATTTTTGTCCACTAGTTAACTAGTGGAACAATTGAAATTTCACCAGTTTACATGTGTGGGAGTGCAGCAGCTCACTAGTTAACTAGTGCCTGAAACACAAATTATGCATATTCTAATGAGAAGGCGGGCAGAAGACTCCTGTTGGGTATAAGAATCCCACCCAGTCTAAAACGTATGTGCTGTGGCCTCACAATCTGATGGGTGTCCCTGAGCGCCAAGGCTTGCACTCATTAGTCATGGTTTGACACCTACTGGTTGGTCGTTGCGGCGGGTTCGAATCCCGCAGATGGCATTCCGCAATTGCTGTAACATTATTTATTTTCTCTTTGTGTTGTAATGTTCAAAGTTTTATTGTTTTACTGCTTTTATTCCCCCCTCCCAAATCAAGTAAAGCACCTCGTTTGGTGTCGTGTAAGGGAGATCAGTTGGCGAGTTCAAGTCCCATTGAGGAGAATTGGAATTTAGTGTGCCAGTAATTTTATTGTAGTTCATTTTTGTTTGGTATTGAAAGTTTGGTATTGAAAAAGGCTATATTAAAAATAATTATTGATATATATATATATATATATATATCTCCATCCATCCATCCATCTTCCCAAGAAATAGATCAAATGACACTGAGGGAAAAAACTGTGGTTATTTTGGAGAGGGTGCTGGCTGCAAAACCACAAAGGCGGAGCTGCACCCCGCCCATTCACGCAAACTCAGCCTAGCCCACTGACTTCCGTTTTTGTTTTCAACTTTATCGCAAACTGACCTGACCCACATGAATTACGGCTGTTACTAGTTTACAGTCGTTAATGCTATGTTCTATACTCCAATTAAACAAGATAAATATAACTTGCTACATGACAAAGACTGAATATATCTCGAAATGAAAAGGTTTCTTTTAACGAATATCTGCCTACAGCTGGTCTAATAAAAGTGGTGTACAACAGCACTTCGGTCTATTGAATGGCCTCTGGTAGTCTAGTGGTAAAATCGTCTGAGTTGGTTTTTGCTTTCCCCTCAGCTGATGCTGGTTCGATTCTCGGTGGGGTCATCAGCAGTCTATTTAGCCACATTCAATTTGTTTATATTTTAGTTGTAATGTTTCTTTTCAGCAAAATATTTATGTCGCTAAAAGTTCTTTGAATTTGGTCGTTCCTAAACAGCATTTTAGTTGAAACTCTGCTCACAAATGGACTCACACTGGCTAAATAAACGAATAAATAAATAAATAAACACATTATATGTTAAACGGTATACCAGTAAATTGTTGTAAACATAGTACTGGCAAGTGTAGCTAGAAATGAAGAAAAGAGGTTGTAAACTACCTAAAACTTACACTACTGGGAGGCGAAACAGCATGTCAACCTGACTCCATAACCACTACACCACCACATCTGTTATAAATCAAGTGGCGTTACATGTAATTGTGCTGCCCAGTGTGTCTCTGAGATGGGATGTATGGTTTATTGGCGGTGTCTCAGTAGAAGTCATTTCAGAAATAATTTGTCAGAAAATTCACAGAATATCCAGATTTGAGAACCAAGACCAGACCCGCTTCAGGGGAGGAGACCAAATTGAAGCTGAGATGGGAGGAAAATGCATGAATGAGGCTAAAAATGGCTTTGGCGTGTTTCTTATGAGGAAATGACAATATAACATGATTAAAAGTTCCAAAAGTTAGATTTTTAATTATATGGAACCTTTACAAAAACTGTTCAATTAACTTCTCAACTCCGTCCTCAATCTCGCATTTTTTAGCTACAACACCCTCTTTGGTTCCAGAATGCTATCAAGTCTGACAACTGGAAGGAATTAGACTGACTCTAATGGAATGGGCGGGGCTGATTCTGGAATGGGCGGCGCTGACTCTGGTGCAGCTCCACCTTCTGGTGCAGCTCCGCCTTTGTGGTTCTGCAGCAAGCACCACTTGTTATTTTGAGCTAGTACCAGAAGACAGTGTAACCTTTTTTAGTTCTCTCCAGTCAAAACAAAACTTTAGACTTTTTTCTTTTTTAAATTTAACAGGGAACAGCAATCAATTGAACAGGGAACTGCAACCAGTAGTCACACAACAAAATAAAATCACACAAACAAAATAAAGTTACTCTCCTTTTTTCTTGGTGTCTGAAAAGGGCAGGGAAAACCATCAGACTCCAGTCACCCATCGAATGGACTCTTCACCCTCCTGCCCTCTGGGAAGCGCTACAGGAGCCTATGGACTAAGACTACCAGGTCCCGAAACAGTTTCTTCCCCACAGCTGTCAGACTCCTAAACTCTGCCTGCTGACATAACACCCCAAACCAGCAGCACCCTACATAAACTCTGTAGAAACAAGAAAGCCCTGCAAATCGATGCAGAGCGTCGCGGGATATGCCTGACTGGTCATATATATTACCTCTCATGACACTGACCTCTGACCCTATGAACTTGTGTATGTGATGAGTTTATTTACCTTTGATAGGGAGTTATGACCTCTGATTTTGTCAAAATCCTTCAACCCGTTCAGGAGATATTGCACACAAAAGCCAAATTTTCATATATACGGCCTCACACAACCTTGACCTTTGACCCTATGAGGTTTTGTACCTCATGAGTTTATTTACCTTAGATAGGGAGTTCTCACCTGCGATTTGGTCAAAGTATTTCAACCTGTTCAGAAGATATTGCACACAAAAACCAATTTTTCATATATACGGCCTCACACGACCTTTACCTTTGACCCTATGAGGTTGTGACCTGATCAGTTTATCTACCTTTGATAGGGAGCTATCACCTCTGATTTGGTCAAAATCATTCAACCCGTTCAGGCAATTTTTGATATATATATGACCTCACACAACCTTGACCTTTGACCCTATTACATTGTGTTCCTAATCAGTTCATGTACCCTTCATAGTAATAAAATACACAGGCGAGGGTCCGACTCTCTGGAGGACGCCATGTTGGATTCTATGTTTATTTAGCTGTATTTATGGTTTTGCTGGTGGTTTTTGACTCCTTTGAAAACTGTGCAACAACACTCTTCTTCTTCCTTTTCTCGTGTGTTATTTGGCGGATGGCACTCAACATAAAAAGATGCATTTCTCAAACAATTAATGTATTGGAGCGTGAACCTGAGTCATTAATCTCATATCCTAATTTGAGAGTTACAGCTAGAGTCCAGAGAGTTTTGTTGGCTTTATGAGCATTAGTTAGTAAGGTCCTCACTTGAACAAAAAATACAGCTTGTTTGCAGTGACTTTGGTATTTACTACCCCCTATTGCCAGAAATCTACACACTTTCCCTTTAAGCGCGTTGTCTCTTTAAGACTGGTCCTGGGTGACATTGGAGTTTACAGCGAGGCCGTAGAAATTCTCTGTCTGGATATTTATTGTGGAGATTAATGGACTAAAATGGGTTGCTGCACCGTGACTGTCTTCTCCTTTTTTTGGAGAGTAAAAACTATATTTTGGTTTTTAAATGCTGCCGCTGCACCGTATTAAGAAATCATATTACTGGTTGGTTCGAAATGGGTTGAAATGTTCACATTTCTTCTTTGCTTTACATGCTGATCACTAAAGCGTGCTTTAATTAATATTGCGTTTTCGTAAAACGTAAGAGCAAACAAGGGGGATTTTAATTGACAAAAATAATAAAATCAGCACATTTCCAAGCCAACTGCGGTTAACATTGGCACGTCGGCTTGAAAAATATCTCCTTTTTGCCGTAAATAACACACATTTCATAGCTGTTGTGGGTTATTTATGTGTTCATCAGTGCTTGAGAACTGTAACTTTGGGGAGCGGGTCGTAATTGTGGGCTTTTAATGCGGTGCTGTCTGTGGCGAGGTGTTGGTAGGGTCTGATCGGAGCTGCAGCCAGAGCGTTTCTCCCGACCAGCGGCTGCTGGGAGCTGGTCCACGGTGAAGCAGCCCACGCAGCCGAACGAGGGCTTCCCGGCTCTACCTAAGAGCTGACCGCAGCGGCCCCGACGACCGCGGGCCAGCGACCCGAGAAATAACATGGGGAGTCCTGCTGCTGCCTGCTGTTGTTTGTTTTCCGTAGTAAATACCTGAATATGCAGAGACTCAACAGGTCATTCAGTTGTGTGGTATCATTCAGATGATCAAATGAAATGTTGCAACATTAATATCAGTTTACCTGATCTTGATCAATAATCACATTGATGAATTGGTGCATGAATAACTACAAACCCTGCTTCCTGCAGCAGCTTTTTCTGCTCTAGATTTATGATCTGCTATTTGTATATTTCAACGAAAAAGACGGAAATGGCATTAATTATTTAGATTTATTTGTGGATTTTTTTGTCGATGTTAACCCTGTTGTGTCTCAGTTCATGAAGCTGTTTTCAATGTTTCCCGCGATGCGAGCAGCTGATTGTGCAGCAGATGGCCGCGGACATGATCAATTTCGAAGTGCTAGTTCTGGATCAAGAGAAAGCCTGCTGTGCTGTGCCGATGATTTTATTTTGCGAGGATGGATTGAGGAAGGGGGACACACATGCTTAATTATCGACTGTCGGCAATAATCAGATTCATACTCATAAAATACTTGTTAACATGTTTTGTGTGTGTGTGTGTGTGTGTGTGTGTGTGTGTGTGCGTGTGTGTGTGTGTGTGTGTGTGTAACTCTGCCCACTAATCCGTTACGTATTTTGTTTCTTGTTGACATAAATACAAAAATTATGCAAAAGAAAAGAAGTGAAATAATGTACACAACTAAAGTGTATGATCCAGTATCGAACCCGCGACCTTCACCATTGCAGGCGAACGCGTTAGTCACTAGACCACCGGCACTAGGTGCTACATCTCCTCGCAAATTTATACCTTTAAAACACTATGAGTGCTGGAGGCTTTACAGCAACGTATGTAAAATAGAGCCTTTTTTATTATTATAAACTTGTCGCTTCCGTACAAATGTGAAACAATATATCTGACGGAGATTTCTGCGGAGTTTCTGCACTTTCCTGTCAACAGAAACAGACATGCTGTCTGCCGCTGCCTTCCGCCTCCAGGCTTTTTCAGACTAATAACTGAAAACTAAAGACTGCACACGTTAACTGAACAAAGATTACAGCAATACACCACAACTTTCTCGCTACAAATATCGTCAAAACATATTTATGTGCTCAAACGATCTTAGTTTATCAAATTTTCTCTTAGAACAGCCTGAACAGAGTCCGCCATACTTTCTCTGTTTCTCAGTCCTACATGGACCAATCACATAGCTGTTCTGCATTTCTTCATTTGCATGTAAAGGCCGGATTTGCTCACTAGCTAACTAGTGAGCAGTACAGCGGTCGAACTAGTTAACATGTTACACAGAATGCCAGCCAAGTGTGTATTTATTCAAATTCCACAAATTTACTAGTTTTAGGGGCATTTTTCTGCAGCTAGTTAACTAGTGACAGTGTTTTGTGTTCACTACTTAACATGTAAGGCTCAGTTTGCCCTCTATAAGCTAGTGAGAAAAAATTATAATGCAGATATGCTCACTAGTTAACTAGTGAGTGCTTCCTGTCCCATTACAAGTGAACTAGAAAGGCCAAATATGTCAACTAGTTAACTAGTGAAGGTAAATTTGTCACTAGTTAACTAGTAAGAACACATTTTTACATAACAAGTAAACTAGATTGCTCCAAAAACAGCAACTAGTGTGCGTCTTGTGCGCACTAGTTAACTAGTGAGCATATCTGCACCTCACTAGTTAACTAGTGAGCATATCTGCACCTCACTAGTTAACTAGTGAGCAAATCCGCACCTCACTAGTTAACTAGTGAGCAAATCCGCACCTCACTAGTTAACTAGTGAGCAAATCCGCACCTCACTAGTTAACTAGTGAGCAAATCCGCACTTCACTAGTTAACTAGTGAGCAAATCCGCGCCTCACTAGTTAGCTAGTAAGCAAATCCGCACTTCACTAGTTAACTAGTGAGCATATATGTGCCTCACTAGTTAACTAGTGAGCAAATCCGCACCCTACTAGTTAACTAGTTGGCGTTTTGGGGCCCACTAGTTAACTAGTGAGCATATCTGCACTTTACAAGTTAACTAGTGATGCTTTTTTGCACCTTACTAGTTAACTAGTGGGTGCTTTAGGGCACACTAGTTAACTAGTGAGCAAATCTGCACCTCACTAGTTAACTAGTGAGCAAATCCGCACATCACTAGTTAACTAGTGAGCATATCTGTGCCTCACTAGTTAACTAGTGAGCAAATCCGCACCCTACTAGTTAACATGTTGACATTTTGGGGCCCACTAGTTAACTAGTGAGCATATCTGCACTTTACAAGTTAACTAGTGATGCTTTTTTGCACCTTACTAGTTAACTAGTGGGCGCTTTAGGGCGCACTAGTTAACTAGTGAGCAAATCTGCACCTCACTAGTTAACTAGTGAGCATATCCGCACCTTACTAGTTAACTTGTGGGCGATTTGGGGCCCACTAGTGAACTAGTGACACTTATTTTGCACCTCACTAGTTAACTAGTGGACATTTGTACCCTCTCTAGTTAACTAGTGAGCAGTTCTGCCTTCACAAGTTTACATGTAAGTGTCACACTGAAGCCACTACTAGTTCACTAGCTGAGGTTCCTCTGGCCAGCATGCTAACTTGTGTGCCGCATGCAAATGTTTGGGGTGGGATTTTACGAAATTCCGCACTGTGATTGGTTGTCATATTTTATTTTGACACAGGGAGCCAATAGAGAGTCTTAATTTGAGAAATTCTCCGCCTCCTAATTAGAATTCTGCGCAACTAGCTAGCTAGTGTGAATGTAGACTTGAACTAGTTTACTAGTATACATTTATGTCCTCACTAGTTAACTAGTTTGGACAATGGATGCATCAACTAGGTAACTAGTGAGCCTGCTGCCATCAACTAGCTAGCTAGTGAGCCATTAATGGTTCACTAGTTAACTAGTGGCACTGACCTACTCCAACTAGTTAACTAGTTAGGAGTTAAGCCTTCACTAGTTAACTAGTGTGCACATTTTGGCCATCAATAGTTAACTAGTGAGACACAAAAAACCTTCAACTAGCTGACTGGTATGCACTTTGGCCTTTACTAGTTAACTAGTGAGCCATTTATGTGACAACTAGTTAACTAGTGAAGCCAAAATGTGTTCACTAGTTAACTAGTGCACATTTATGTCTACCACAAGTTAACTAGTGTGCACATTTTGGCCATCACTAGTTAACTAGTGAGACACAAAAACCTTCAACTAGCTGACTGGTATGCATTTTGGTCTTTACTAGTTAACTAGTGAGCCATTTATGTGTCAACTAGTTAACTAGTGAAGCCAAAATATGTTCACTAGTTAACTAGTGCGCATTTATCTCTACCACAAGTTAACTAGTGTGCACATTTTGACCCTCACTAGTTAACTAGTGAGACAAATACCTTCAAGTAGCTGACTGCTATGCATTTCTGCTTTTACTAGTTAACTAGTGAGCAGTTTTTGTGTCAACTAGTTAACTACTGAAGCCTAAATGTGTTCACTAGTTAACTAGTGCGCATTTCTGCTGTCACTAGTTAACTAATGGGCACATTTTCACCCTCGATATTTAACTAGTTGACACAAACATGTCTAACTAGTTAACTAGTGGACAGAAATGGCTTACATGTTCATGACAATTCTGGCTGATATCCTGATATCAGAATAAATGCTCATTTGGCTTGCCATACCTGAGTGCCTCAGACCTCTTTTTCCTATACCCCCAAAGTGTTTTTTGGCTTCACACGTGCATTTTCCTGACTCAGCTGCTTCTTTCCTTCAGCTCTGCACATTTTGCTAAGCTAATTCATTCAGCTGCATGGGTCGTTGATGCATCATCATGGCAAGCTCCCCATCCAGGGAGTCTCGAGTCTGGATTCCTCCTGCCCTGGACTTTAAACACTAAAGCCCAGTCTCTCCATGTACCGAACAGGGAGTTTAATCTCCACAGTTGTAAAGAAGTGATTTCTTTCTTATCTAGTCTGCACTTTAAATAATGCCTAGAACCCCAGATGGATCTGTGTCTGCGAGGTAACAGGGTCCCCATCCACTGTTCCTGAAGAAGAGTTTATTCAGCAGAAATTGTTGGATTTTACATTAGGAGCTCTTCAAACCTGAGCGAGAATGCGAGTGTGATTTCTCAGACTGCTTGTTGAACCACCGCCAGTACCAGAGTGGGTTTTCAGACGGATTACTTATTCAAACTGGTACTGATCCAACATTAAAAACACCCGATGGATAGGCCAGAACGGTGAGTACATCTAAAATGCTAAACGCTAGCTGAATGGTTGTAAACCAGGACTGATTCACTCTAGCTGCATTTACTCCATTTGAGTGGTGTGTGTGTGTGTGTGTGAGATCCTCTAAAGCCGGGTGTACACTGTGCGACCTTTTCACTTTTTTGAGCCGATTTTCCACTCGTGCGAGAATCCACGAGATCGGGGCGAGTTTTGCGCCGAGCGTCGTGTAGTGTACAGGGGGTTACGAGAGAGGATTAACACCACGTGACCAGCTACCGATCAGCAATCGTGAGCTCGCACAAACTTCTGGCGTGTTTAATATTTTGCTCGTCCCTCGTGAGGGTATCCGCACTGTCGAAGCGGCGCTGCGAGCCGCTGCGACCCAAAAAGTATCAGAACCGCTCACGGCGCATGCGCAGTCCTGCATCAACACCGCTCGCCCGCTATTTCCCTAATAACACACGTTCGTTTTTATTTCTACACGTTTTTTACTCACAAAGAATGTCAAGAAAGCGTGTTTGTCGTGTTCATGTCAAATTAAACTGATCACAAAACACAGATTTACTTTCTTTATTTCGTTTTCCTCATCCAACCCCCATAAATCCGTGTGTCCTCCTGCAGCACTCCCGAAGGACAACAGGCAAGACAAAAACGTCTGACGTGTTGAGTAAAAACTGCTATTTTTAGCATATTTTTGGGTCCGATGTGTTGCTACCAGATGTACAGTGTGAGCAGTCAGGTCGCATCCGAGAACTGGGTCGTGCAGTGTGAGCGCATGACACGTGAGCTCTGCCCTGTGAGGAAGTCGTACAGTTTGAGCTGAAGCTGAGTGCTACGAGTGAAAAAGTCGCACAGTGTACGCCCGGCTTAACCCAGGATTATCCGGGGGTTGGGTGGGACTTGGCCTCTGGGTCTGTAGCTGTGCACTATTGTGGAATTTATATGGGGAGAGGTGTAGTTTCATCAAATCCAAGTGTCTTAGCTTGGCTCATAAAAATAACATATTTAATAAAAAAAAAATAAGGCATCTCAATTGTGCCAATTTTGTCATCTATCTTTGCTCTGGAAGGTGTAACATAGCATGATGCAGGCCCTTTCAGTGTGTAAATATCAACAGACCACTAATTAATACAAATTTGATCAACATTCACACACCCGCCAGGGTTCTACAGAAAAAATAAAACATTTGATAGTTTCTGCCTGCCGTTGCATTTGGTGTCTCGTTCCCTTTTACTTGTTATAAATGAGTTTTTATTTTTCCACACAAAAAGCTGTGTTTTCTGATTATTTTAAGTTTACAATCTGAAACAAATAAGACTTCCAAAACATCTTGGTCTCTATAAACCAGTTTCTTTCATCTACAGACAGTTATATTAAGACTTTCAGAAAAATCTTCACTTTGATTTTATTGTTACTTCAGACTTATTAGAGGAAAACTTTTTGGGGTATTACAGTTAAAAGCAAAACTATAACACCGGGAGAAGGTGTTGGTTTTAGTAAATAACCAAGTTAAGTGTTGAACCTGTCCCTTGCTCTCACACACACTCGATGTTTAAAAAAATAATAAAAATCTACACAAACATTTATCCTGGGAACAAAGTCCAACTGATCCGAATGGCTACAAATCTAAACAGAGAACTAAACTGAATAGTCCGACCCAGATCGTGATGTTTTAATACCTCTGCCAAACAGTCCGAGATCACCACCGTTCTTGGCTGAGCTGCAGTCGCTGAACTGTGAAGCTAAGGACTCAAACGATTCATGTCCAGACTTGATCTGTTCTATGTACTCTGAGCAGGAAAAAAGGACATGAAACGATCAGACTTCTGCAGAGTGACACCTCCGTTCCTCTTCTGCTTGGTCTAACTTACTCTGAATGAACTCCAAGGCCTCATCTTTAGTTCGTGTAATATTTTGTTCCCGCCAAGAAGATGGACGACGCGACTGATTATGTTTCACCAGGAGGTGAGAGCAGCGGACCTGTAAGAAAAACACAAAAATGGCCGAGAACTTTCATCGAAAGAGCTAATCATCAATCACCTGACCCATTAAGGATCCATTTTATTTTTCATACTAAGCATTAAGCACTGAACACATGAAATCAAAAGCATTTTGAAAGAAGCAGTTATAGAAGATGACTGAAAAGTTTATGCATCATTTTTCCATAAACAGCCTGTCTTGTCAAAGTCAGTTATTCAGTGCGTTTACATGCAGCCAGTAACCCTTTTAAAACCCGAATATTCACAATAACCCGGTTCCGCAGGTCCTTGTAAACACCACCAGAAACCCGGATATGCTCATAACCGGGTTTTTAAAAACCCGGTTACTACACCTGGGGTAACCCTTTTCTAACCCGAATGTTTGGTCGTGTAAATGCATACCGGGATATCCCCATCAAAGCGTGTGTTCTGCGCATGCTCTGTTCGCAAGGAATCTTGGTCTTTTGAGTAGCGAGACGTCTTGTATGCGCCAGAACACCAGAAGTAAACAAGTTGGGAGCAACATGGCGAGTCGTGGCACAGCACCACACTTTGAGTGACGAGGAAACTAAAGCGCAAACAAACACGGTCGCTATCTCTTCCGAACTGGGAAAAATTTTGTTGTTTTCACGGATACCAGAACAAGAAGAACCGGAAATGATGCATATTGCATCTGGACGTAGTCCACACGTCCTGACGCTGCCCCAACGTCCGCATTTACATCGGGTTATGCAAGTTAGGGGTAACTCGTGCTTGTAAACGGGTTATTCTGAACAACTCAGAAACCCGAATGCCGACCTTAACCCGATCATAACCCGGATATTGGCTGCATGTAAACGTACTCATTGTGCAGCCAAACTGATTCAACTAATCAGGATTATTTCATATTCAGTCACAGAAAACATACTTCAGCATTTTCTAAACTGTTGAATAAAACAGATCCTCCATATCAGTCTCTTTGATGGGTACTTTAAACCAGCAACACAAACTTGGAAGTATTCAACTGAAAACAAATTTCCTTATGTTTTGTTTTTGCCAAGTTTATTTTAAATGTCACATTTCCTGTTAAATAGTAGAAAAAAAATCCAACTTGTGTAATTAAAGTTTATTGTTGTTGTTATTGCAACACCTTATCTGGCTCTCCACGGCCGTCTCCCACTGGACGTTCCCACTGGCTGGCATTGGTGATGTGATTAAAGTAGTAAACCTTGCCTGCAAGAGAAAAAACCCCATAAATGTTTAAATTTCAACGTGCATCTATATTTTTATTACAAAGGTTACAAGAAAAGACAAAAATGAATAGTTATTGCTCACTTAAACCATTAATAAACAATTTTGTAAAGAGAAAAATGCAAAATACTTTATGTTTATGTATTTAGCAGACGCTTTTGTCCAAAGCGACTTACAAGTGATAATCGGCATGTTGCCCTTGAGGCTAACAACAACAAAAACAACAACTTGACATCAAGACCACAGAGAAAATATAAAAATAAGCAAAGTTTTAATCTGTGCATAAAATTTTATTTTGTTTCTTCTCTTTTTCATCACTTCCTTCTCCATTCTGCTCTTGCAGCCATACTGCATTTCCCCTGGGATCCACTAACTATCTATTTTTTTTTATTCGGTTTCTTGTTCCCTTTCCTCCACATTTTTAATCGCAACTTTTACTTTGATCATTCCATTCCATTCCATTCCATTTATTTGATAAAGCACATTTAAAAACAGCATGTGAGCTGACCAAAGTGCTGTACAGGGGTAAAAACATATAAGGTTAAAAGAATAATATAAAAGAATAAAACAACTAGAGCAAAACACAAAGAACCAACAATGAGAAGTCAATAAAATCAGTAAAAGAACAGTGTAAATAAACCATCGATAAAATAGCTAGGTAGTAAAAGCAAGAGAATAAAAGTAAGTCTTTAAGTGAGACTTAAAAACCCCAATGGAGGAGGAGAGTCTGATATGCAGCGGGAGATCATTCCAGAGTTTTGGAGCGCAGACAGAAAAAGCTCGTTCACCACGGGTTTTGCAGCGTTGACGGGGAATCTTTAATAGGTGTAGGTCACCTGAACGGAGAGTCCTGCCTGGCACATAAGGAGTGAGTAACTCGGATATGTAGGGTGGTGCTAAGCCATTCAGTGCCTTAAAAACAAACAATAAAATTTTAAAACGTATACGGTAGTGCACAGGAAGCCAGTGAAGTCTTGCTAAAATGGGAGTGATGTGCTGCCGACGGCCAGTATTGGTCAGAAATCTTGCTGTCGCATTTTGTATCAGCTGAAGGCGAGATAATGCGGCTTTTGAAATGCCAAACAGAATTGCATTGGAGTAGTCCAACCTTGAGGTGATCATATTTTACGATATTTAAAAAAAACATTTTTGTCCAAATGAAGAGCCTTCTTATTTTTATCTTGAGAGGTGCTGAATAAAATATTGTTCCTTCTTTCTTCCTTTAACTATATTGTACATTTCTATTTTCTGCATGCTGACTGAACCTTTGAGATCCAGCTGTAAATCCAGATTAAGACAGAGGATGCCAAAATAAACAAATAAATAAGTAAACGAGTGGGAAAACAACAGCTTCTTTCTCACATTTGAACATTTTTTTGTTTCTATTATTGACATGAACGTTTACTATCTATGCAGGAGACTTGTGCCTTTGCCAGAATTAAAAACATACATAAATTGCTCAAAATGATCTAAAATGCCATTGTGATTTCACTATTTTCAGCTAGTTTCAACACTTTTTAAAAATGAAATGAATTAAAATCTCAAAAGTGCCAAATGCGATTCAAGCCTTTCAAATTATTTCAAGCATTCCTATGAAGTGTTGACTTTGTGGTCACGTGTGCTCCCAGCAGAAAGGAGCGTCTCTGGTCTCTTCTGAGTCTCGCGCTGTTTTTTTTTAACAAACTTTATTTGTTTTTGTCACAAATACATAGTCACACTAACAAACATACATCAAATATACACACGAACAGACATCAGCTCATTAATCAACAAGAGGCACATAACAGATAATACAACCTTCCAAAAGGTACATTTTGTGATTGTTTTTGTTATACAGGGTCAATCAGAAATAAACATTAAAGACTTATTAAAGTGAGTTCTGCCTTCTTATTTACAATTAACTTTATGGTGTTAACATATGAATGGAAGTCATTTAAGAAAACGCAAAAGTTAGGGAGAGATTTGGAGACCCTCGCTTTATGTATATGAAATTTCCCTAAAAGAAGCATTAAATTAATTATAAAACTTAACCTTTTATCATTACATTCAAACTTGATAATAACATCCTTAGATCTGATTTGGATAGTGTGTTTGGATTTAATCATAATGAAATTTTCCATATCTTTCCAAAATCCAGATGAGAGAGGACAATTATAAAATAAGTGTATGATAGTCTCTGAACCAGTATGACAAAAGGTACATTTCTCATCCAGATCCTTGAACAATGATAATTTTTTGTTACATGGATAAATATTGTGTAAAATTTTGAAATTAAGTTCCCATATCTTGTTTGAAATACAGTATTGAAAGTGAACCATCCATGCTTTCTTCCAATTTATATCAAACTGTGTGTTCCAGAAAAACGTTCCTTTGGGTGCCACTGTATCAGAACAACATAAAACCTTCCTTATATGCTGATTTGAACATTTCTTGTCTAATAAATCAATACCCCCAACTTTTAGAGATGGCATCTGCAAACTAAATCTGATAAACAAAGTGTGCTCTCATTAACTCAACTATGCCTGAAGAAATGGCTCTCATGACCGAGGCAAATTCTCTGTATTTCACTGGAAAGTCCTTAGTTTTCAAAAAGTTTTCATAGGTATAAAGGCTTCCGTTATCATCAAATAAATCCGCGGCAAAAATGATGCCTTTCTCAACCCAATTCATTTTGTATAAGCTTTTGTTGTTTATGGTAATATTACCATTATTCCATAATATTTCTTTGTGTGGGGAGAAATTATGTGTATGGCATAATTTCCACGCACGTAAAGCCTGCTGGTGAAACATTGAAAGTTTCACTGGTAATTTAGAAATAATAAAGTTGCAACGTAACAGAAAATTTAAACCCCCTACCATTTTAAATAGGTTGTGTGGAATAAAATTCCATAAAGATTCTGGCATTTCTAGACATTTTTTAATCCATTTGACTTTAAAGGTGTTGTTTAAGTGGAAAAAATTTAAGAGTTCTAAGTTCCCCCTTGCTCTTTCCAGATAGAGTATGTCTTTTTTTAGATGATGATACCTGTTCTTCCAGACAAAGTTTACAAATAAACTGTTAATTTCTTTACAAGTTGCATCATTAACATGAAGGGAGAGGGTGGGATATACTAACCTTGATATGCCTTCCGCTTTTGTTAACAACACCCCGCCAAAAATAGAGAGGTCCCTTTGCAGCCACATATTAAGAATCAAATGAGTTTTTTTAATCCTTGATTGCAGATTTAATGTTTGTCTCATCATTTTGTCTTTTATTATGTGAATTCCTAAATATCTAACAGTTTGTTTGATGGGAATATTGAACATATATTGGTCATTGGTTTCATACAAACATAAAATTTCACTTTTATAACATTTAGCTTCAGTCCTGAAGCTTCTGAAAATTCTCGTATTGCATGTAGAGCATTTGGTATCTGTGATTTATCTCTAAGAAACAAGACTGTGTCATCTGCCAATTGGGACATCTTAACTTCTTTATTAAAAATTTCTAAACCATGAATATTTGGATTGTGTGAAATATTTAAAAACAACAGTTCAGCGGCAATCAGAAACAAAAAGCAAGACATTGGGCAGCCCTGTCGTACACCTCTTAATATTGGAAACCTCCCAGACATCTGTGGATATAAAATTATTGAGCTGTTTATATCTTTATAAAGCATTTCAATAACACTAATAAACGACTCTCCGAACCCTAACATTTGAAGTGTTTGTAAAATGAAGGTGTGTTCAATCGAATCAAATGCCTTATAAAAGTCAAGGAAAATCATCAAAGCATTTGAGTTTATAAAATGTGAATAATCGATTAGATCCAACACTAGTCTAATATTAGAGCTAATGTGACGTTTGGGAAGAAATCCGTTCTGGTTTTCACTTATTATCTCACCTAAATCCTTTTTAGTCTTTTCGCATACACCAAAGATAAAATTTTGTAATCAACATTTAAAAGTGAGATAGGTCTCCAATTTTCTATTTTTAAAGGATCTTTGTCTGTCTTAGGGAGCAGAGTTATAAGACCTTGTTTCATAGTTGTTGTGTCTCGCGCTGTTTTGCACGTAAGGCATCTGGGCGGGGTGACGTAATGCAAGGCCCTGCAGCCGAACTGAATGAATTAGCATTTAGCAAACACGAAACGACACCACTACACAACAGTCACAAGCTGCAAGTAAGAAAACGACGTTCTGCACGAATCCGCGCATCGCTAATTAGAAAAACTTATTTCAAATTTCCCATAACTGTTTCTTTCCACACCACAATGCACACGCTGCTAGCAAGTAGGCTAAGTTTACAACACACCATTTATAAAGACGAAAAGCTCTTTTTTCCTTCAGCAGTTTATGTTTGAATACCTGAACTACGGCTCATTCTCTTCTCCCATCCAGTCGGTAAATCCTCCTCCTCTGACATATTAGTTTTCTGCAGCAGAGCTTCCAATTACAATTCAATGCCTCAACGATGCAACAGAGAGGCGTTTGGGCTAATCTATGCGACAGTTGTCGATTGTTTACGGCACACGTTGTTTTCGGTGTACAGTCCGCCCTCTCTTCTCATGCCTACAAGCATGCCAGTCATTTGTTGGTTTATTTGATTGGTTTAGAGGATGATCACATGGCCAAACGTACTTTACGGCTAGTCGTGTCTCGAGAGCGTTCCAGAAAATATCAGCAAGGAAAGAATACTTCTTGATCTTCTATAGTTTTCTGGGTATGTAAGACGCATAGGAAAATTATTTTGTGTAATTTAACGTTTATATAAATGTTTTTAATGAATTTAAGGTAATGCATGTGCTTTGATTTGTCGAATAACAGCACGAGGGGTGTTGATAGCGTGTACACTGTTTTTAGCCAAACAAACGTTGTTTGTGTTGACACATCGTGCTTTCTTATTGTGTGAGTTATTGTTTATTGTCAGACATTGAGTCAATCTCGTCTCATCTTATTTCTGACAGAAGCAAAATGATTGAGGTGGTTTGTAACGATCGCCTGGGCAAGAAGGTTCGAGTCAAATGCAAGTATCCTTCCTTGGACCCATAACAACAGTGCGATGACTTTTTTTTTATTTAATATAAATAAAGATAATTCTTTATATGAATTAACCGGATGAGTCCACCTGAAACCGCCATAAGGGAACCAATCCCTTAAGTCTATTTGGATATCTTTTACCCCACACACAGGAAAACGAATGAATTTGTCCCCTAGATTCCAGTGAATCGTTCCAGTTCATTTATCACTTCAGTTACACATTATTTTTCCTAAGTGTAAGCAGTAGAGAAATGCTGAAATCCCTGTTGAATTGCTCAGAATTAGATTCAGATTAACCTGAAAGTGGAGTAATGATCATATTTGATTATTGAATCTCTGACATCTGAGCAAACCCACCATGTGTGTTTAACTGGAATCCAATAGGTCACTAAAGCACATCTTGAGTATTTTTGAATGTTTTCTGCACTTTTGCATGGCTCCTTAAATCCCAAATTCAGCTCAGAAGATACCATTGGAGATCTGAAGAAGCTCATCGCTGCTCAGACTGGAACGCGACATGACAAGATTGTGTTAAAGAAGTGGTAAGATACCTGTCTGGAAATTATTCTTAATATATTTTTGTTTTGCATATTTCTGTTAATGAAAATTAATTTGTTTTCACAGGTATACCATATTCAAGGACCACGTGACTCTTGGTGACTGTATCCTACACATTTCTGCACTTTTGGGGATCTGGTTATGTTTCCTAAACATGCTGAGTCACCTGTTTCCTTCTGCATATGTCAAGTTCACACGGTGTTAAAAACCTCCAGAAACTACAGAGAGAAAATCCACAACTTGTTTATAGATAAATATTGATTAATTGGTGCTTATAAGTGACATCATTTAAATGGAGTTACATCAGTACACTGATAAGAGGAGGCATCACCTTTAAACAAGAATGATCTACTGGGACCATGAAGGTTTTTTTTATTGTCAGAATAAAAGTACATCATATACAAAAAGAAACAAAAACATTTGTTCTCATTTTGGTTAATTTAAGAATAGAGTTCAACATATTTAAGTCAATTTCTTAATGATGTCATTTCAAGTCTTTGTTGCTGCTTGACATATAAAAAAAATCTTGTCAGTTTTATATAACTCGTAGTAAAGATGGGCATTCCCTGTTGATACAGCATCTACATGATGTCCAGACTGTCCTGACACAGATTAGAGATGCACTGGCGGGTAAAATGCCACAGTGGTCCTATCAGCTTGTTAAAATGTGTATGCATTGAATTTGCATTAAAAAATAGAAAAATTGTATTGACTAGATACAC
The DNA here is from genome assembly GCF_043380555.1 of Nothobranchius furzeri. Taxonomy (NCBI): domain Eukaryota; kingdom Metazoa; phylum Chordata; class Actinopteri; order Cyprinodontiformes; family Nothobranchiidae; genus Nothobranchius; species Nothobranchius furzeri. The sequence continues at coordinate 9,158,323 of NC_091744.1, read as the reverse complement.
CAGAAGAAACCAGTGGTTACTGTATTTCCAGGTGTGTTTTCTTTACCAAATAAATTCTATTAGAAGAATACCATATGTTGGGTAACCAGGCAGGTCATTCACTGTTGTGGTGTTTGTGCAGTATAGTGTAAAGGACTAGCATAGGCTAAATTTACCAGCTCAGTGGCCTAGTGGTGGAGTGTCCGCCTGAGACTGGGAGATCAGAGTTCGATTCCCGGTCGGGACATGCCAAAGATTTTGGAAAAAATGGGACCCAATGCCTCCCTGCTTGACACTCAGCATTAAGGGGTTGGATTGGGGGGTTAAACCACCAAATGGTTCCCGAGCATGGCTGTGTCTGCAGCTCACCGCTCCCCCACGGGATGGGTCAAATGCAGAGAACAAATTTCACACACACATCAATGTGTGTGACAACTAATGGGACTTTAACTTAGCATTTTGACCCGATTAGTTTCTACTGTAACCCTACGGAGTCATTTAGAACAGGTTTTACATTTAGAACAGGTTTTACAGTGTTATTGGGCAGCAAGGAGCGTGTTGATGTGTTTAACCATCATAAACAGTTACTGTTATAATTACATAAACTTTTGTTCTTAACCACGTCTCTTCAGATGAGATCCATGATGGGATGAACCTGGAGTTGTACTACCAATAGAGGAGCAGAAGGAGAAGATGCTTACACACGCACGCACACACACGCACGCACGCACGCACGCACACACACACACACACACACACACACACACACAGATTAAGTCTGCTACAGGGAACCATGTGGGTCACATTACACCATCTCCTGAGCACGACACATACTGATTTTACTAAGTTCTACGTGGAACCTGGAATTATCGTGTGAAAGATGTTCTTGAATTACTATTTTGTTTTTGGTATTTTTTAAATAAATCTGGTAATCCCCACAACAGTCAACTTTTTGTTTGTTTTCAATAAACTAGACAGGATGAGTCAGCTGAATAAAGATTTATTCACATCACTGGGCATTCACTACCAGTCCAACACACACACAATCACACATGCATGCATTTATGCCTTAATGCACTCAGGCCCTTTCACACAGAGACTGAGTTGACGAGTAGGAGCTCGTCAGCAGTAATCTGAGAAATCCTCATCCACGTAGTTGGATGGAAACAACCCCACCTGTAAACACAAAGCAGGTGCGTTTCAGACAAGGCCCATGAAAATTTATTATTCACGTCATGTTGTGCTAATGTTTGGTTCTTCTCACCCGTCCGTAAACTTCTCCTCTCCACCAGCCGCTGTGACCCTTCTTGGAGAGGATCTTGATCGTGTCCCCCTCCCTCAGTGAGAGCTCTGTGCGGTCCCTGGCTGAGTAGTCGTACCTGGCTCTCGCAACACCGAAGCTCTTTATGCTGCCCCCTGTGACACAGGCCCACATGCAGCTTTAAAGAAAAGTTGGGACAATTTTGGGATTCGGAGTTTGACGACTGCGTGTTGCACGTGGAGTCACAGTGAGGAGCTTACTGGGGTTCTGTCTTCTAGGCTTAAATTACATTTTAGAAAATCCAAAAGAAAAAGTAAGATTTCTCCGCCTCGTGTTAAGCAGGATTCTACAAAGTGACAGCTGTGTCAAAAAGACCAAAAACAAATGCATTTTCTGTACCTGGTGTGGTGTTTGGTGTGTTGTTAGAGGAGTTGCTTTGCTCTGGTTGTTTGTAAGGTGTGTGCAGCGTGGTGTCCACGTCCCTGAAGTACTCCTTTAAAGAGTTCTGCTGGTAAAACTCAATCATCTCCTGAAACAAGGGCATGAGCAGTAAGTGACGATGAGACGTGTGAGGTTATTTCAGATGGGCGTTTGACTCACGATCAAACTCTTGAAGGCCTTTTTGTCGTTAATGCGATACAGGCCCTCAATACAGGTGATCTTAATGTGTTTGATGTCCATGTTGAACCTGTGGGATGCAGAGGGAATATTCACGGAAGTGAAAAATGAGTTTAAGCAGCTTTTTAGTTTTACAAATGGAGAAAATAATGCCCTTTTAGATTTAAAGTCTGATAAGAAGATATCTTGATTTATGGGTCTTTATTCTCTAGAGTGGTTCGTGGTCATTTGGCTCTAATATTACCGATGGCAGATGAAGGGTACATTGTTTGGATCCAGTTCATGACTTGTGCAAACGTGAGCTGTTTTTGCATGTCACTGATTCACAAACAAAGCGTGTGGTGTTTATTATTAAACGTGTATTTCCCCTCATCCAGGGGAAAGTCAAATATTTTAAATACAATACAGAATACTTTCAGTGGAAGCTCTCCGTGCTTCTCAGAATCATTTTGATTTATCGCTAAATGTGTAACAAAACAATATTTTAAATGGTGGGTCAGATTTGGGTTGCCATCATGGTTGGGTTGTTGTGCATAGTTCTTTAAACAACCTCAGTTTGGAGAAATATAAATGATCTTTGATCCAAGTGTCAAGCTAACAGCGATCACCAGAGCCGTTCTAAAGCAGTTTATGATAATTAAACTGTCCGATATTTATCTGTTCATCTGGAGCTATTTGATCTTTCTTCAAACTTGAAGGTTTCTACTCATCTTTGTAACAAAATAGCAGCAATTAGCAATTCATTTCATAATTAGTCAAAAAATATAAACAATAGGAGGTCCTTCACTCATATTTTTAAAACATCTGCAGTGGACTTTAGTAGGAATGAACAGCTTGCAAGTCGTACTCTGGGGAAAGAAGCTCTGGATCGGCTGTTTCAGCATGAAGTCAGCCGGAGGGGAAAGTAGCTTTAGATCAGTGGTTCCCAACCTTTTTCCCAAGGGACCCCTTATTTACCAGTAAAACTTTTGAAGACCCCCTCCCATTCTCTCTTCCAGTACAAACATAATTAAGAAATGATAAAATTGTTCAAGCACATTTTAATATGCTTTATTTCAATAGATAACAGTAATAGTAGGCTCCAGTACAGAACAAAGTCATTAACAAAACCAAACGGAGCATTATGTGCTTAACAGTTTGCATTACTTTTCTGAACACATTGTTTCTTGTAAACACCGATAAATCAATCATTCCTTTCAATAAACATTTGACACATAAAAAATACACTGAGCAAAATGTACTTAAATGTGTATATTACTGTTTATACTAGATTATTTACTGTAAACGCTGTGATTAATCAACCAGTCCTATCTTTAATGAACTTTTGACACTTGAAAATAAAACAGTGAGCTGAGCAAAATGTTCTTAAAAGTGTGTTACTCTTTCTGTACTAATTATTTCCTGTCTTAATATCAGTAAACTTCTCACTCGTGAAAAAAAGTGAGCAAAATGTAGGCTATAAACAAGTAATAAATGAAGTTTTAACCCCTTAAAGTGGAGAGGTCCTGGCGACCCACTGATTAGCTTTGACGCCCCCTTGTGGGGGTCGGGACCCCCAGGTTAAGAACCACTGCTTTAGATGACCAGATTTGGACTCATAATTCGTGATATTTGGATTCTGATTGGCTAACAGCAACATGACTCTACCACTAACTGAGTTTGTTCTGCAACGTTGATGTTTCATCTACACAAACAACTCAAGCCTGAAGGAGTTCTGCTGTGCAATGAAGTTGCTAATGCTATCAGTTATGTTTATGTGTTTAGCAGCCGATTTTGTCCAAAGCGACTTATAAGTGATAATGAAGCCAGCAGGTTGCCCTTGAGGCTAACCTCAAACACCAATCAGTCAGTCCTAGGTGGCAGTGAGGCAAGTTAGCTTCTACTAGCCAAGACGATCTCTGCTGTTTCCTAGACACTAAAACAACAAGTTGGGTCAGTCTTTGAATGTTAGGTGACAGTGATGTCACGGTGTCAGGATTTTCAAATCCTAACGTTTCATCGTTTATTCTCTATCAGAAGCTAATGCATGAGATGGCTGTAGGAGACTATTTTCATGTTCTGCTTGCATGAAAAACCCGGAGTGACCCATCATAATTGTATAATAGTTTCCTTTTTTTAATCTCACACCTAATAAACCTTGGCTCGCTGGAGTGCTCTAGACTTCTGATTTTTTTAGTATAAATATTTGTTACCAGATAGAAAAATCTTAACAGATCTTCAATCAACAGATAAATAATAAAGTGGTGAAAGAATCCTACTTGATGCTGATTGCAAATTCTCCTGCATCCTTCTGCCGTACCAGGAAGGTCCCATCAGACCGCGACATTAACAGGTTTTTGGCAGCGGTGCGATCCATGTTTCCCGCAAACCTGGAGACAGTTTTTGTGTACGTAGTGAACTTAAAATCTTTACAGAAATGTTCAAGCATATCGCTTTTTATTTATTTATCTTGGGTTTACATCTCTATTTTAACCTCTGTCTCATCAATCATAGCCTCTGCACAAAAACCCCTAAACTAAAACTCTAAACATCAGATTTTGTACAGTTTTATGTCTCATGGCTGGCCAGGGAACACCTTAGGATTCCCCTGGAGGAGCTGGCCCAAGTGGCTGGAGAGAGGGAAGTCTGGGCCGACCCTGAATAAGCGGCCGAAAATGGATGGATGGATATATTTCTCACAAATTGTTCAGTTCTTCTAAATAAAACACGTCATCTGAAACGTTGGACTGAAAAGGACACGACCGATATGTTTTTTATTTACTAGTAATTTTAGGAGTTTTATCCTATCGGAACAGTAGAACAGAGTCCTTGTGAATGGAGCCCCTTGGGGGTCTTGGCGGTGGCCATGGGTCGCTGCCTGGCAGCTGCATTGCCCCTGAGCGGGTCTGGGTGGGGGCCTGGGGGCTCGGGTGTGGGGGTGGTCGCCCCATGTGGGGATCTGGGCGGGGCCTTGGGGGCCGGGTCCTGACATGTATGCTGCCGGGAAGAAGGCAGGAACATGCGGCAGTGCCTGGCCCGGGCTCAGGGGCCTTGGGTAGACCTTGACTTTTCTGCTTTTCCATCACAGGGGAGGGAGATGTCCAGGAGGGGAAGAACACAACCTTACTGGTTGTCCTATGTCTTATACAGTGGGGCAAAAATGTATTTAATCAGCCACCGATTGTGCAAGTTCTCCCACTTAAAATGATGACAGAGGTCAGTAATTTACATCATAGGTACACTTCAACTGTGACAGACAGAATGTGAAAAAAAATCCATGAATTCACATGGCAGGATTTTTAAAGAATTTATTTGTAAATCAGGGTGGAAAATAAGTATCTGGTCAATAACAAAAATTCAACTCAATACTTTGTAACATAACCTTTGTTGGCAATAACAGAGGTCAAACGATTACTATAGGTCTTTACCAGGTTTGCACACACAGCAGCTGGTATTTTGGCCCATTCCTCCATGCAGATCTTCTCGAGAGCAGTGATGTTTTGGGGCTGTCGCCGAGCAACACGGACTTTCAACTCCCTCCACAGATTTTCTATGGGGTTGAGGTCTGGAGACTGGCTAGGCCACTCCAGGACTTTCAAATGCTTCTTATGGAGCCACTCCTTTGTTGCCCAGGCGGTGTGTTTGGGGTCATTGTTGTGTTGGAAGACCCAGCCACGTTTCATCTTCAAAGCTCTCACTGATGGAAGGAGGTTTTGGCTCAGAATCTCACAATACATGGCCCCATTCATTCTGTCCTTAACACCGATCAGTCGTCCTGTCCCCTTAGCAGAAAAACAGCCCCAAAGCATGATGTTCCCACCCCCATGCTTCACAGTAGGTATGGCGTTCTTGGGATGCAACTCAGTATTCTTCTTCCCCCAAACACGACAAGTTGAGTTTATACCAAAAAGTTCTACTTTGGTTTCATCTGACCACATGACATTCTCCCAATCCTCTGCTGTATCATCCTTGTGCTCTCTGGCAAACTTCAGACGGGCCTGGACAGAGGTGGGAAAAATGATCGATTCTAAGATGCATCGCGATTCAGCCGTGCATGATTCTGCATCGATGCAGCAACGTGACATTATGAGATTCTCACTATGTCTATGTTCTGGACGCGTGAGGAAAATCAAGTTTTGAGGTTTTACAACTACTTCCAGGGGCAGAGTTGCAATGACATGTGCATTGCGTTGCCCTAGCGCAGGGGTCGGCAACCCGTGGCTCTGGAGCGCATGCGGCTCTTCCATCCATCTGATGCGGCTCTCTGTGCTTGTAAAATAATGAATGGATATTTAAAAAAAACTTTATATTTTACTGCATTAATTTTACATCTGTGTGCCAATTCTAAATGTAAAGATTGTCTGCGTAAACCTGAACAGGTCCATCCCGGTCTTACTGTGAGACCGGGTTGACGCATCATGCTTGTGCGCATTCTGAGCTGAAGAGGATGTCAGATTCTGGGCTTCTCCTCAGATGGCTCGTGGATGTGTCGCCACATTGGAGACAGGAACAAGCACTATTCAGCCAAAGTTTCATAATCAGGGAACATTTTCTAAGTGACAAGTCTCTCTGAGGGACAGGGTTTGGAAAACACTCGCTTCAGTCGGAGGAATCTTCCCGCATGCGCTCTGGTTCTGCGACGCCCCTCTCCACATCTTCAGCTCGCTGTGGACCGTACGTACGCGCTGACAGCGAGCGGTCTAAGCTGTGTCCAGCTCAGATGTTCAGATGGGAATCTTTTCTTGAGTGATTTAGCTACATCTGCGATGTGCTTAACGAATGAAATGTCAGTTCGTCTGCATGCGTCGGGGTAATTATTTCTCCGTCAAAATAAATGGTCAAATACGGGAACTGTCCGGTCAACACAAGCCCTGCTTTTAACGGCTTTGTTTTCTTGTGAAAATTGTTGCAAATAGATATAATTTAACGTGATTAACACCAGAGCCAGGCGCACTGCGCCGTTATCTCCGTCACTGTAAATGAGGGAAAAACAAATTGATCGGATCCTTTTCTGACCTTCCCCACCTACAAAGTTTAATTACAACAATTAAACGTGACAGAGCCTGGATTTGTATTCTGAACAGTCTAAACATGTTTTAAAAAGAAACGTATAACAAAAGTGGCACCTGCTCAGTAAAACCACCAACAGGGTGAAAAATATCAAAATATTGTAGGCAGAGATGGGCTACAACTTCTGGATCCACTTTATATAAATCGTTTTATTGATTATCGTCTTATGAAAGATAACTTCGATGTACACGAGCGACCGGTACAGGCTGCTGTCACCTGTTGTGATTGGTTAAAGCAGCTCTCTGCACAGTATTTGTTTACTATTTTTAAGTTCAGCAGTATTCTATCTTAAAGCTGCTCTACAGAAAACATTATTTATTATATTATTTAAGTAATTATAGGCAGCACACTTTAAAAATTGTTGCTCACTATAGTGAATAGATGTATGTTCTGTATTTCAGGGATATCGAAATAAAAAATAAATTGAAAACTATTCTACTGCTTTTATTAAGTAATGAAAAATTTTGTGTGAAGAATCGTGATGCATTTCAGACTCAAATCGAATCGTTATGCAGATAATCGGAATCGGATCGAATCGTGAGGCAGGTGGAGATGCACACCACTACTGGACATGCACTGGCTTCAGCAGCGGAACACGTCTGGCACTGCAGGATTTGATTCCCTGCCGTTGTAGTGTGTTACTGATGGTGACCTTTGTTACTGTGGTCCCAGCTCGCTGCAGGTCATTCACCAGGTCCCCCCCGTGTGGTTCTGGGATTCTTGCTCACCGTTCTCATGATCATTTTGACCCCACGGGATGAGATCTTGCGTGGAGCCCCAGATCGAGGGAGATTATCAGTGGTCTTGCATGTCTTCCATTTTCTGATAATTGCTCCCACAGTTGATTTTTTCACACCAAGCTGCTTGCCTATTGTAGATTCACTCTTCCCAGTCTGGTGCAGGTCTACAATTCTTTTCCTGGTGTCCTTCGAAAGCTCTTTGGTCTTGGCCATAGTAGAGTTTGGAGTCTGACTGTTTGAGGCTGTGGACAGGTGTCTTTAATACAGATAATAAGTTCAAATAGGTGCCATTAATACAGGTAACGAGTGGAGGACAGAAAAGCTTCTTAAAGAAGACGTTACAGGTCTGTGAGAGCAAGAGATTTTCCTTGTTTGAAGTGACCAAATACTTATTTTCCACCCTGATTTACAAATAAATTCTTAAAAAATCCAGCCATGTGAATTCATGGATTTTTTTTCACATTCTGTCTCTCACAGTTGAAGTGTACCTATGATGTAAATTACTGACCTCTTTCATCATTTTAAGTGGGAGAACGTGCACAATCGGTGGCTGACTAAATACTTTTTTGCCCCACTGTATATTCTGGAAGTTGTGCAAATCCAGGGATGGGAGTAGATATTCTACTGGGGTGGGGCTGGGTTGGTGCCCTCGGACTCCGTGAGGCTCTGTGATGCTGCTGCAAGATGTGCTGGGATCTCCATGCCCTGGGTGGCATTTTGGCAACAGAGGTGCCTATTGGGGCCAGTGGGGGAGCTGGCTCCCTGGAGGGCTTAAGCCCAACCAGCCATTCCTCCCCATCCCCACACATTTTTCTCCTCCTGCTCCCTCACATCATCACACAATCATGCACATAGGACCTTGGGGGGTAGACAAGTCAGGGGGATGGACCCCATTTCCGAATTCCTGTGGCAATCTGCCCCCCCAATTTTATTTGCACCTTAAACACTTCCACCAACGGCATTCCACGCAAACACACACTTAGGGCCTTGGGAGTGAGCACATCCAATGGCATTTGGCAGGGGGATCTTTCAGCCTCATCCTGAGTGCCGGTGCCCACTTCCAATTTTAAACTGCACTTAGACACCGAGGGCTGTGGGTGCAAGTGGGGCAGTGCGGGCATCAGCTGGCGTAGGCCAGACAATGCCCGCATTGCCCGCTCACCACAGCCATGGAATACACATCATCAACACGCACTAACACTATATTGGAGCAGGTGGAGGGAAACTAGGGGTCTTAGCACACCTCTGTTGTCACTTGGCTTCCCGGGGCTGGAGGCTAGGAGGGAGATCTGGCCGTCTGGTTGGGATCTGGGGTGGTGGGTTGCTTTGCTCAGCGTTGGACGGGGGAGCCTGCTCATCAACACCCCAGCAGAAAGGGTCGAATTCTGGGAACCGGTAATGGTTGTACCCCATGTGCAGCAGTACCGGGACCAGAGTGAATAGGGTGTGTATGGGGAGCATGAGTGGGTGTCTGGCGTGCATTTTTGTAAGTCTTTGGTTGTATGTGTAAGTGTGAGCATGAGGGAGGGAGTGTGTGACTTTGCCTGTGTATGACTGTATATGTCAGGTGGGGCCTTTGACTCCTCCCTTCTCCTGGGACTTCTTTTGATGCTATACATCTTCGTCTCCCCTCCCCCTGCCACACCTGGTGTGGGGTGTGGTGCCTTGGTCTGCCTGAGTATTCGTGGCTCCCGGGTCAGGGGGTTTAAGATTTTTGGCATCTGCCTGATCAATCCTGGTGGCTGCCTGGTGGGATCTGGGTCCCTGGGTCTGCTGGGTCCCCGGTGGGGGTGGTTGCCTCTGGGTCCCAGGTTGCTGGGTCCCGGGCTCGGTCGGCTGGGGGGTCGTAGGCTGCGGGCGGGCCTGTGGGCTTGCCGCTGATATCTCCCAGGACCCTGCCAGCTGCTGGTTGTGGCCCCCAGGGCGATCCTCTGCGCCTCTCGAGGGGGGCAGGGGCTTTTCTGGTTGCGGTCTCCTTGGGGTCCCTGCGCTCTGGGGCAGCTCCTGGATCTCTGGGACTTGTAGCTCCCTCCATCTCCTATGCATCTTTGGGGGGCAGATCTGTGGCCCCTCACACTCTATTGGACGCTCCTATAGAGAAACCTTACATATACAAGCGCGTGTACACACACAGGTGCTCACATGATGCTCTCATAAGTATGGACTTGGACACGTTCAACACATGTCTTAAGGCCGTGGTTGGCACTAAATGCACTGTGATTTATTATCGTGTGATTGTTCAGTAAAACAATGTTGATTATACATTTCTTCATCAGTTTGACACAGTGATAGTTTGCTCCTGTTGTATTGTTGTGTGTCCCGTTTCAGCAGGTCTAGAAGCAGACTCTTGTTTATCATCACCCCCAACCTTTTGTCTCTTCCTTTCTCTTTCACCTCTGTCTCCGTGTCCGGTCGAAATTACAAAGCATTCACAAAACAATAACAAGGCGTGACATTATAAGCAGATGCTTTGATGCTCCACCTGAGAGTAAAATCTGTCAGGCTTGTTACCAGCATTCAGACATTAATTCTGTTTGCTTCACAGCCAGACAGGACACGGAAAAAAATTAATAAATAAATGAACAGAGTCTCCGTAAGCATCAGCACATTTCCAGTACCTGCTTCTGATTTTGTGGCTATGATTAATGTACTTTCTATGCCAGCTCTGATACGTTTCCCAGTCAGATTTTATGCTGATAACTGCGATACAGGAAGAAACCAGACTGCACTGCATGGCTTGCTGCGACAAGGCGAAGTGAGTTAGCTCAGTTCCTGTTCACACTCACCAGAGGAAGTCAGACAGGTCTGGGGCTGGTCTCTGGAAAGGAAAGTGATAAAAAAAAGGTTTGATCAAAGTCTGTGCTGAGTAAGCAAGTCAATTTTATTAGTGTTGTACCCCTCATTGGATAAAAATCACAGTGTTTCACAATAAAAGTATAAAAGCAAAAGGGTATAAAAGCAAAAAAAAAAAAAAAATTTAAGTGAGTTTTATCGTCAAGGCAACATAAAGATGGACGCATTCCACATCCAGGGAGCCATCGTTTAATCTGAGGATGGGCCAGCAGCCTTTGACTAGGGGATCTGAGACTGAGATGAGATGTGGCGTTCTTAAAGGTTGTAGCGACACGCTATGGGGCTTTAAAAGTCAGGACTAACATTTTAAAATGAATGATAGCCGATGTAGAGAGAATCAATCAGGTGTAACGGGCTCTTTCTGCCTTTGCTGCAGCAGAGCTCTAGGCTGAGTCGGTCGAGCAGAGACAAACCCAGACAAGATCAGATCAAATAAAAACATGAGTTTTGGATTTAGACACCAAATTCGGAAGTTTGATTTTTCAACTTCAATACACTATTTGTAACTGTTTGTTGAAGGTGAAGCACAGAGAACGATAGCACAGAGGTTTCCGAGTTTTGATTGGATAGAAGAGCACTGTGCGTCAAGGTGTTGCTTCAAGTGTGACTAGGTTTTCTGTTTCTGGGTCCTAAAGAGCAATGGAGCTGAATATCACCAGTAAAGAAATGATAAAGAAAGATCAGATATAATTTAAATGAAATAAACGTGATTTTTTTTCAAAGAGCATCATCAATAGGTTGAATTTCCTGTTTGTGTCGGTTGGTGTACTTACAGAGATGTAGGGTTGGACTCTCTGGCAGGGGAACCATCCCACCTGGCCAACTGTCAGGTTTCTGCCCTGAGTAACAAACAGAACAACACACCACATGACCACCCTGGATAAAATGAAGATTTGTTATAATTGAATTGAATCTTTGTATTAATTTAGCACCCTAACAAGGCCCACATCGTGCACTGGAGCTACATAAATAAAGGGAATGGACTGAAATCTGAAGAATTCAGTTTTCCTGGAGAGCTGATCTCACGTAATCTGTGATTACGAGGAGAACGTACGTATCAGGAGAAAAGGCAGGCTAAAACAGCATCTTCGGATTAAATTTTGTCTGAGGCCGTTTTATTTTGCTACGGTTTTCATATTGCATCCTGCAGGACTAACTAATGCATACCGACGCTCAGCTTGCCAAAGCCAAAGATGGTCTTTTTCTATTAATCCATGATTTAACCCATCCCCCTCACATATGCTGCTGGCCAGTGTTGGGAGTAACGTGGTACTAAAGTAATAAATTACTGTAATGCATTGCTTTTTGCTGTAATGTGGTAATGTAAGACATTACAGGGAAAGAAAATGGTAATATTTACTGGTAATATTTGTCAGTAATGCGATAATTACAATGCATTTTTAGACCCAGAATCAAGATGTGGGTTTCCTAAAAATTCAAATTGCAGGAAGCCTGACAAAAGATCCAGGACGTCGTTTATGGACTCAGCTTTGCAGGCATTCTATGAGCAGAGAGGACACAGCGGTAATGGCTCAAATACTCCAGCTGAGGCCGCTGTTATATTCACAAAATCGGTCCACCAAAACAAAGTCATTCGTTTGCGATCGTTTATATCAGCCCATATTCTCTGGTACTTCATGTACTTTTCAGCTGAGTTCATAATCTGTGCCCCGGTGATTTCAACTCATTGCTGCTGGAGCGCAACGCATATTCAGCTTTTAATTTATTATTATTATTATTATTATTTGCGTTCGGTAGATCCCTTTGGCTGAGTAGTTAGAAAGTAGGAAATCTAGGAAACTGTTTTTCTGGAAGACGGAGAAAACATGCAGCATGCAGGAAGGTTAGAGAGAGAAAGGGCAGGAAATTATTCAAATAAAGTCAAGAAAACAAAACAAAGAGCTTGAAAAGAGAAAAGTAGGTAGATTTATCCCCAATACACATTTTTACCAGTGAAAAGCAATAATATATAAGCATTTAATATTTATACATGTGATAGAAACAGATCACCCCAGAAGTCAGTCCCACATCCAGGGCCGTATCAAGGCATTTGGGGACCAAGGCAAATATAGGCTTGGAGCCCCCACCACCTCACTCCCTGCTCAGTTAATATAAGATGGCAGCGTGCTGAGAGTACAGATTGTTGTTGCTTTTATTTAATAAACAATCATTTTAAAGCACTGTTATCATATCTGACTGTTTTAACAGCAATCCTAGCTCAGACACCACATCACCTTCCACATATATGTCATGAGCTCACTGAGCGTCACATGACCAGATTCATACTGAAGTTGTTTTGGTTAAAGTAACTTAAAGTAATGCAAAAGTAGTGTAATGCCTTATATTTTTAAATCAGTAATATTGTAATGTAACGAATTACTTTAAAATGAGGGTAACAAGTAATAAATAATGCATTACAGTTTTGAAGTAACGCCCAACACTGCTGCTGGCATATGCAGAAGCAAAGGGAGCGAGTGATGGGTTCTGCTTTCCCCATGACCTGTACACCTCCAGGGCCTTGAAGTGGACCGGCGACATTACTGATGACCCCTCCTACCCTAAACTTTTAGAGCTACCCCCCTCCAGCTGGAGGCCACAGTTAATCAGAACCTGTATCTCATGTCACAAGAACACTTTCTTCTTATCAGCAATTGGACTTTTAAACACAACCCCCCTCTCCTCATTAAAAAAAATTCCTACAACGTGCATGTTCACAATAATAACTTTCTCTTTCATATATTTGCACATTTTTCACATTTCTTGTAAATATTTGCATTTTTGTCATAAGATCTAATTGTGCGTATGATTGGCCAGGAACAAGATGATACACTGAATAAATAAAAAAGATATAAAGGAGTGAGAAGTGTTCTTACCTCCCACCAGGTCAGGTCAATATCAGCCCGGGTCAGCTCGATGATGTCACCTCTCAAGAGTTGAAGAGGCTGTCCGAAGCCCACCGGGGGTGGTGGCAAGCCATAATACTCCTGACAAACCTCCATCTTAGGAAAACCTGAGAGTGAGAAGAGCAAGGAGGAAATATCTGAAACACAATCCAAAGGATGTCGACAGAGACGATTCTGTCCATGAATGTCTTACCAAAGCTGGACTGGGCAGGAGACTTGTGCGTTTTATTCTGAAGGAGCAACAAAAAAAAAGTAAATAAAATGTTATTTACTTGCATAAATTAAACAAAACAAATTCCGGGATGTGAAATAGTCTTACTTTTCTCACAGTGGCAGAAAAATCTATAATTAAAAAAGAAGTCCACGTAAAAATCAAACAAACAGAAATCAGATTCAAACAGGAGCATTAATACAGACCTGAGATCCGTCCACATGCCGGCACTCTGCCTAAACACTCTTTATGCGCTGCCATTTTACATCGAGTGCATTGATAGCCTTGAAAAAAGGTCCCTCTGCACACAACACAGGGAGAGTACCAGCGGACAATTAAAAATGTTATCAGGAGTTTTGGGAGCCAATTAGGAATAGTTGGTACCTTAAGAGCATCGAACAGGCCTTGCAGGACGTGGTTTCCTCAAAGCAGAACATCTGGAAGTCGTGATTGTTTGCGTTGGCATTCTCAGGACACATGTTTGACCTGCAATTATAAAAAATGGCTGATTACACCCCAAACTGACAGTAACATGACGGCACAAGCAACTGGTTTTCAATAAAAATGGCAGCTGAACTTCAGCCAAAATAATAGAAATAAACACAACAGCAACACAGTGTGGTCAGAATTCAAATCAGACATCAAAGTGGGTATATGATGGTTATTAAAATCAATCTGCTGAGGTCTCTAGTGTAAACAAATGCCTTGTGAGACATTTTTTGCAGAGAAAAAGCTCTGGTGCTTCTGCTTCAGGAAGTAGGAGTTAGCCGGAGCTGTGGGTGGCAGAGAACAACAGGATTTAGAGACTTACTTCCTGATATTTAGACGCCGCTCACTTCTGACTGGCTAACAGCAGCGCGACTCTTCCGCTGCCTCCATTTGCTCTGCAACGTCGATGTTTTATGTCCACAAATAACACAAGCCTGAACAAGTTCCGCCATGTTGTGTAGATGCCAATGCTAACGGTTAGCTTCTATTAGTCTGGATGTTCTCTGCTGTTTCCTGGATGCTTCTTCAACGTGAGTCAAGATGGGTGAGTCCATGAATGATAATTAGTGCTGACTGGCTTTTCTAGGTAACAGGGGTAGGAGACTATTTTCATGTTCTGTATGAATGTGAAACTAAGAGTGATTGTTTTTCAAAAAGAACAATTTATACGTTTCTCAGAGAACCTCATTTTTGAAGAAATGAAAAACTTGTTTATTCCGTTTTTATTCATAACTCATGCATATTTTCTCTAAGAAATTGTTACTTTTTAGCTGTCGTTTATCATTTACATACACGTCGTTCTGCAACATCACCCACCTGTTGGAGTCTCACTTCTCTTTTTATTTCCTCAGGGAAATATCTGTCTGTTCAGCTGTGAAACCTTACACTTTTCCTTCATCGGCCATTCCCCTTTCTGCTGTTTTATACCAATCAGATAGTATAATGTGTGTGTGGTTACTCACAAAGCCATCTCAAACTGTTCCAGCCACTTTTTCTTCAGTTCTCTGGTTTTGAAGAAGAAATCGTAGCCACACTTTCCATAGCAATCCAAGAGGAGGAACAGATATGACCACTGATCACACAAAAGCACACTGTGAGTGTTGTAGAGGGCCCGCGGGTGTAAAATACCTGTGGTACAGTTAAAAGACCTTTTTATTGTCCTTCTCTCCTGTGGTTTCATCTCTTATCTGGTAGTGATTTAGTTCAATGATCTCTTTGAGGTCAAATGTCTCTCCGCTCTTCTTTTTACAAATGATCACAGCTTTATCAAAAAGGAACGCGTACCTAATGAGAAACAGCCACAAATGGGATGAAAACACACAATGAAAGAAGTGATAACAGTAGAAAAGACAGAGACAACACACACACACACGCATGCACGCACGCACGCACGCACGCACACACACACACACACACACACTCACACACACACACTCACCTGTCCTGTTTAGACTTCTTCTCCATGCTGCAGACCTTCAGCTCCCCGTCAATCTTCGGCCGACCAAAGACAGCCAAAGACTGAGTCTGAGGAGCAGCAGGGTGCTGATGTCAGCACACAGGAAAATAAAATAAGAGAAAACAAACAAGCAAAAAAATCTGAACACACCAAGTTCTCTATTGACATCTGGAAGCTGGTGATTTGTTTGATGATCTCGTTGTCTCGTTTCACTTCATTCACACACTGCGCCAAGTCCTGGCAACACATAAAAGCACAAATATGAGAGAGGCATGACGCGAAAGAATGACATAAAGCAAACCTCCGATTAACACACACACACACACACACACACACACACACACACACACACACACACACACACACACACACACACACACACGCACACTCACTCTCATGGCATCCAGGGCTGTTCGGAGGTTCTCTTTGTCTGTGGGGTCATTGGTGTGTTTCATTAGCTCCTATAAACACAATCAGACCACATCAAATCAGAGCGGCTGCTTAAGATGAACCAGATACGTGAAAAGTAATCACACACACGCACACACACATGCACGCACGCACGCACACACACACACACACACACACACACACACACACACACACACACACACACACACACACACACACACACACACACACACACACACACACACACACACACACACACACACCTGTAACAGCAGGTGGTATTTGAGGACTCTCTGCATTGGAACCATGAGTAGATCTCTGAGAGAAAATCGGCCGCTGTTTGCTCTGTTTGAACACTCCTGAGACAGAAAACAGGAAGTTCACGAGTGATCACACCAGGCCAGGTTTTTAAAACACAAACATGTGGGAGCTTCCCAATAAAACTCACCTCCTGATGCATAACTTTAAAATCTGTGCTTGTTTTGTTTTCCTTTCTGCTGATTTTAGTTTTTGTCTTTTAAATGGTCACTTTGTGTTTCATGTAACTCGCCCACATTGTTCATTCTGAGTTTTGGGGTCACATTAGGAGTCATTCAGCATTTTCACATGACTGCGTCTCATTAAGTCTTGTAAAGACATAATTTGAGTCTTATGTTGTTAACTATGTGTCGCATCATTAATTCTGTGTGTGTCTGGTATTTGTTTGTGTCACAGCTATAATCTCAGAATATTTTATCAGTCATAAATGCTATTGCCCTTTGATAAAGTAAAAATTAAGATCATTAATATGCAATCTAAATGGAAATATCTTTGTTAATGTAGGTGAACCTGTAAATGACATCCCTGGAGGAAACCCTACATCTGAGCTGTAAACTCACGCGTCACACCACGATACGACTGAGTCTTTGCTAAGAGTTCTGATGATGGATGTTAACTAAAGGGATTTCCCATTTTTGCAGTGAAGTTTTTTTACCCACACATTTTGTTGCAATAAGCAACTTTTTATTAGGAAAAAAAAGTCTTTTCTCACTTCCTGTTTGTTCCTGTAGCGTCTCCGTTGGTGAAAATATCTCTAAAATTAAACGCTGACAGGAACCAGACGACTTCTGTCAAGTTTTAGAACCTCTTCATCAGCTCCAGTGGGTTTCTGATCTAATAATTCTTCTAATACAGCCCCTGATGTCCAGATGTCTCCATGTTACAGAGGTCTCCTGGTCCGGTCTTTTCCTAACTTTATGGATCAGGCCTCTCTGGAGGACGAGCAAGACTTCCTCACCTCCAACTTCATCCTGACGTCCTCCCTCATACTGGAGAGCTTGTCCAGGTGTTTGGTTGCTGCTTCCACCTGACTGCAGTAATGACCATACAGCAAGAGCCTGCAGAGCGGTGAATCACGGTCAATCATTTTTAGGTTTGCAGACACATTTAGGTGTGTGCTCCCTCCCTACCTCTCCTTGTAATTCACAAACACCTGGTGTAGAGTCTTGGCACCTTCCATTAAAATGGAATTCCGTACTTCGTCCAGCAAACTACGGTGCGTGCTAGCCAACTCCTACACGATCACAGGCAGAAAATGGGTAATCAAGGCATTCAAGTTAATCTGAGGGCTGAACAGCTGTTTCCTTTACCTTCACGTTGATGAAGATGTTTTCAATGTCTTGAGTCTGGAGATACCTTTCAAGAGGCTTCATAAAGTGCTGCACAGAACAAAAAAGGATGATTACAAGCTTGCACACAAGGATCTGGAGATGAAGATGGGCTGTCATGTGATGGCGAGTACTGCCTGTCACGCAGAGACAGCTGGGACAAGCCTCAGGATGATGGATATGTGTGTGCTCCATTTCAGGAGGCGTGTTTTACGTGTAAACACATCAATTATCTGACTGAGGCTGCGTGCCCACCTTTAAGATCGATTCCAGTGTATCAGTGTATTTCTCTTCGGTCTGTCGGATTTCCTGCAGGCAGCATTCTCGCTTGTCAACTCCAGTTTTCTGTTGCTACAGAAACACACAGTATGTGTACATTTTTATGAAGAAGAAAGAAAATGACTCCTAATTTAGGTTTTGTCTTTGAAATGATCACACAGCCAATCGATCTTGAATATTTCACGGTCCATCTTTACTTTGATGCAGGGGCGGTTCCAGGGTGGGCAAGTGACACCCTGGAAGCAAGCTTGGGCACCACTGTGACTCCCCCCGCCAAGGGCGGGGCCTAAGCATTAATAAGCACCGAGACATTATTAGATATTTATATGAAATAGAAAAGAGCTGCTTGAACAAACATTTTTATGTTATCACTCAGAAAAATAACTCAATTAACATTCTTTTTTGCAAAATACCATACCACACCATTTTATTTTATTTTATTTGTATGGCACTTGCAGACACAACGGAGGGTTTTAGAAAGTGCAGAATAGTTATATTTTGAAATTAACAACAATTAAAAAAATTAAATTAAATTAAATGAGAAATGTGACACCAGCTTCAAATTTTTATAATACCCACAAATGTTCTAACAAGATTTCCAACACACGAGAGACAAAGTATCCAGTACAAGCCGTTTCATGATGTCACAAAGCAACAATGACTATTTAAGCATGCAAGGTTTTGTGAGCTTACAGTTTCAGGCTGTTCGTCTGTTTTCATCAAATCTTCATAAATCCCATCGCCTTCATTGTCTTCATCCTCCACAAAATCATACAAGTCGTCATCCTCATCCACAGTGTCACTAAGAATTATCACACAAATAATAAAAAAATAAATACAGAGTCACCTGCTTGTCTATTGCTAAACCTTCCATCACAACATTTCTATGTTTCTGATTCATGTATGGCAGTAGCTTTAACCTATACAGAAAAGTAGCGCTCTAGGGTTCGGTTTGCTGTAACTAAAACTGTGATTAAAATATAACATCTGTAAAAAAGGCTTACTCTATCTGGTCTGACAGGCCGCTGTAGATCTCATCGTCAGGAGCAGATCCATCCAAAGGAAAAGGCCTATGTGTTGGTTTTTAGTGACGGTTTAAAGGAGAACCAATAAGAATAAAAAAAAATAAAAATAAAATAATTAAAGCATTTCATTTAAAATCATCACAGCAAGAAGATAATTAAATTACCAATCTTGTACTCAGCTGGTCAACATTTGCTTGTATTGACCTTTCTTATTTTTGTTTTCTAAATGAAAGGAGCTGAATTTTACTCACATAAATCCTTTTTGCACAGCCACAGCAGAATGGGACAGGATGGACAGAGTGTTTATGACCTGTTACACACACACACACACACGCACACACGCACACACACACTCACACACACACACACACACACACACACACACACACACACACACACACACACACACACACACACACACACACACACACACACACACACACACACACGCACGCACACACACACGCACACACAACATGTTTAATAACATGTATGAAGAGAGAAAGCAAAAAGCTGTTTCACACCTCTGAGTCATATGGCGTCAACCTAGTTTCACTTCTAATGTTCAGTGCAGTTTCATGATGAGTAATCTCTATCAAATCAGTAGTTTCATGAGATGTGTGGTCTCAAGCGGTCCACATCATTCCAGGGTTTCTTTCTGATAAATATCTGCATGTGAGTTCAAACACTTCTGCTTATCTGCACTGTGACTCGGAAAATCCATTTTGAGATTTGTGCATCACACGTGGAGATTTTGGAGCATTTTGTATGAAAAAAAGTTGTATTTACTAAATTAGTTGAAGTTTGTTCCCCTAACACTCACAGAGCAGTTCATATTCAACGGTGCAAAACTTAGTTTTAAAGAACCGCAACTTTTGCTGAACAAAATAGTCTTTCTGATTCTGATTCAGCAACTTTTGTTGGTTTTTATCAAGAAAAAAAAGTAGCAAAGGGTGAATTCCTCAAAATAAAAATCTAAATTTATTCTGTTAAGTGACTACTTGAGATACATTTCTGTTTACAAGTCAGTAAAGGAGTTGACACGACAACTACCTGACAAACAAAACTTTCCAATTCCAATTCCAGTTTTATTTATAAAGCGCATTCAACAAGGCATTACAACCAAACAAGGCGCTGTACACTAAAAATGTTAGTTAATTAAACCGGCGTTATACAGTCATGTAGAACAGAGATAAAAGATAAAAAGGAAATACAACAAAATTCCTAAAACTAACAGTTAAAAATAAATAAAACACAGGGAGAATAAAAAATAAGAAAAACATTTTAAAAAAGAACCTCAATAATACGGAAGTTGATATTGTGACTTCCATTTTTAAACAATGTAGTCGTAAGTGAGGTTCATAATTATGTGGTATAAGCTAGGTTGAAGTAATGAGTTTTCAAGCGTGATTTAAAAATGCTAGCTGTTGGTGCTTGCCTCACTAGCAGTGGTAATGCGTTCCACAGCTTGGGTGCACAGACAGAGAAAGCCCTTTCTCCACGGCTTTTTAAACGTGCATTCGGAACAGCTAGGAGGAGCTTATCTTCAGACCTGAGAGCACGCGGCGGGTTGTAGTAATGGACAAGTTCACACAGATATGGAGGAGCTTGATGGTTCAAGGATTTGTAAGTCAGAAGCAAAATTTTGAAATTTATCCTGAACTGCACGGGCAACCAGTGGAGAGATTTCAGAATTACAGTACATTTTAAAGGTATGTGATGTATGAATCAAGTAAAAATGACACCCTGTGGTCAAATTTGGTTATTTCAGCCCAATTTCTAAACACACCAGTTACTTTCCCCCTCCCGTTCCACGAGTTTGATGGTTGCTGCAGGTTACATACACAGGAAGTTGAAAAGTAGATAAATGAATTTCACTGTAATATCGAGTGTTTTTTTTAAGTTACTGTTAGCATTGTTATCACAACGTTAGCCTCAAGCGTTCTTTATCTGATATTAGAGTGAAACAAAAAAATGCTGTGGCATCTTAAGTGTACAAGAAGCAACTTGTGGGTCGCTCCTGTTTACTGATTTAGGATCTTTACAAAATGCAGCTGCGTTTCGGCCATTTGTGTAATTACAAATGCCGGGGCTGCAGTGCCAACTGAGCACAGATTCGACAACCCCGCGGGGTCACAGTTTGTAGGCAAAGACTATGTCCCTCTTGAACGTTTTTGAAAGGAGATAAACTAACAACCCCAGCTGGCTGAGAAGAAAATCTGTTACAATGTAGCCTTCCTGCCAACATGGGTGAGACATTAAAATATTTTGAGATTATTTCACCATAAAAATCTTACGTATTGTGCCTTTCACTTCCTAATTCATAATGTGTAATCTGGATATGCTTTTGTAATTTGATTAGACGCCATACAATGACGATAAAGTTACTCTATTCTATTAACAATAAAAAAATGTTAAATGTGTTTTGTGCTGGTCTACTTGTTTAATGTCCATTCATCCATTTTCAGCCACTTATCCAGGGTCGGGTCATGGGGGCAGCAGCCTAAGCAGGGAGGCCCAGACTTCCCTCTCTCCAGCTTCTTCGGGGGAATCCTAAGGTGTTCCCTTGCCAGCCGTGAGACATAGTCTCTCCAGCGTGTCCTGGGTCTTCCTTTAGGTCTTCTCCTTGTTGGATGTGCCCAGAAAACCTCCCCAAGGAGGCGTACAGGCAGCATCCTAACTAGATGCCCGAGCCACCCCAACTAGCTCCTCTCAATGTGGGGGAGCAGTAGATCAACGACGAGCCCCTCCCGAATGACAGAGCTTCTCACCCTACCTCTAAGGGAGAGCCCAGCCACCCTGTAGAGAAAACTCATTTTGGCTGCTTGTTTCTGCGATCTCATTCTTTCTATCACTACCCAAATCTTGTAACCATAGGTGAGGACATAGATCGACCGGTAAATCAAGACAGCTCACCTTTGTCATTACCAAGGGCGTCAGTTTGTTTTCAGAATTGCTGGGGACAATAACCATACATTTGGGTGGGGTTTAAAAATTGCTGGGGTCAATAAAGTAGGCTAGCACAGGGGTCGGCACCCCGCGGCTCTGGAGCCGCATGCGGCTCTTCCATCCATCTGATGCGGCTCTCTGTTTGTAAAATAATGAATGGATATTTAAATAAAATGCTTTATATTTTACCGCATTAATTTTACATCTGTATGCCAATTCTAAATATAAAGATTGTCTGCGTAAACCTGAACAGTTCCAACCCGGTCTTACTGTGAGACCGGGTTGGCGCGTCACGCTTGTGCGTAATCATATAGGCGCATTCTGAGCTGAAGAGGATGTGAGATTCTGGGATTCTCCTCAGACAGGCTCCTGGATGTGTCGCCACATTGGAGACAGGAACAAGCGCTATTCAGCCAAAGTTTCATAATCAGGGAACATTTTCTAAGTGACAAGTCTCTCTGAGAGACAGGGTTTGGAAAACACTCGCTTCAGTGGGAGGAACCTTCCGCATGCGCTCTGGTTCTCTGGGTGGCTCTGGGGTTAATCAAGTTTAATTGTTTCTCGTTGCAACAATCTTCACAGGAAGGCAAAACAGTTAAACGGCAGGTTACAGATATTTCCATTTGACTGTTTATTTTGACAGATGAACTCAAGGATGTTGCTTGGTTTGAAAGAATTACCCCGACGCACACGGATGCGCATGGATGAGCTGACATTTTAATCGTTAATGCACATCGCGGAGGTAAAATATTCCCATCAGAACATCAGAGCTTTATACTGGACACTGTTCAGCGTGGCTCGGAGCGCCCACGGTGGACAGTGAGCTGAAGATCTGGGGTTCGCAGCGCAGTGCAGAACGGCGCATGCGATAAGATTTCCTCCCACTGAAACAGTCAGGAAACCCGGTCTCTCTGAGGGATGTGTCACTTGGAAAAATGTTCTTTTTATGAAATTATGAAACTTTGGCTGAACAGCGCTTGTTCCCGTCTCTAATATGGAGACGCATGACGCGTAGAGACATTTGATCACGCACAAAGTTTATGTGGAGCAGAAGCGGTCGGGCCACGGCAGGTGAAACGTTCCTAGCCTACATGAAGTGTAACTGTTTAATTGTAACATTAATATGTTACTGGACACGCTGGTCTGGTTGGTTAGACCAGTGTTTGAAGTGGAACACACACACACACACACACACACACACACACACACACACACACACACACACACACACACACACACACACACACACACACACACACACACACACACACACACACACACCAATTAAAATAATGCTGATAGCGTGGACTAGAAGACAGGTGATGGTTTACGTATTTAAATGATGATCAGGCTGCTGTAAAATGTAATCTCCATCCACATCCAGACACAATTATCCTCTATTCTTTCTCTATTTGCTCTGCTCTTGTCTGGGCTGATCAGCTGATGGTGCGCCTAACTAGCGGCTGATGCACATTTTACGCATTTGGAGAGGTGGGCTGGATGCTTTGCGTTTACTGGAAGATGGTCCACTTAACGCAGGGGTGTAGACTACAAATTAATGACAAATGAATGTAAATTAAATTGTGAGTTTTTACTTCATATTTTATAAATAAAAAGGACGGGGGAACACATTTATGACGTCTTTTTAAACGACATTTTCTAGCGCGACCTGCCTGCTTCACTTAAGTCGCTGCTTATTAAGGTCCGTCCAAAATTACTATGGGAAATGGGTAATAATGGCTCTTTGATGGGAACAGGTTGCCGACCCATAAGATCTGAGCTGGTAAAACAAAAATCCTCATCAGCAGGCGTTTTTGAAAGTGGGGGGGACACAGCTGCCAATCACAAATTTTGCCGGGGACATGTCCCCGGCGTCCCCGGTTAAAATGACGCCTATGGTCATTACTACTACAGACCGGTATAACACCTGCATCACTGCAGATGCAGCACCAATCCACCTATCGATCTCACGCTCCAGCTTTCCCTCACTCATGAACAAGACCCAGAGATACTTAAAACTACTCCACTTGAGGCAGGACCTCGTCCCTGACCCGGAGATCGCATTTTACCCTCTTCCGACTTGTTTTATGTGTCTATGACACTGTAGACCACACCATCCTACTTCACAGACTTGAATTTTGGGTGGGTGTGACCGGTACTGCCCTCGAATGGTTTAAGTCGTACCTTAATGGTCGGTGTTTTAGTGTTCATGTTGGAGACTGCTCTTCTCCCAATGTCCCACTTCCATGGGGAGTACCGCAAGGCTCCATCCTGGGTCCTCTCCTCGTTTCAATTTACATGCTACCACTTGGTAAGATTTTAGCAAGTCTCGGGGTTAACCACCACTTTTATGCAGATGATTGTCAGATCTACCTTCAAATCAACCAACAGCACTCATTTTCTATAATGTCAGAATACCTCTCCCAGGTCAGATTCTGGCTTTCTCAAAACTGCCTACGGTTAAATGACAGCAAATCAGATGCCATACTTTTTAGCCCCACTAACATGAATGGTGCTTTAGATGTCTCAACTCTCCTACTCAATCTCAAATCATGTGCCACTAGCCTAGGTGTGAAACTGGACTCTGACCTTTCAATGTCTTCACAAGTCAACGCTGCTGTCAAGTCCTGCTTTTTCCAACTCCACCGCATCACTCATTTCAGGCAACTCACAAGCTCAAAACAATAAGGCTCATGTCCGCTTGTCTCCTCCAATTAGACTTGGTCCCTTTCTTCTCGAGTGTCTGGGTAAGGAGGGGGAGAAACGTCCTCCATTTCTAATGACTGCTCAGAGTGAAGGGAGCTAGCTTCGTCTAGTTAGCCGTCGTCTTCGTCACTGCCGCGGCTCCGCCCTCTCGGTCCTCCAGGCAACGCCTACCAATGTTGCAGTTTTTAAAATTGATACGTGGGTGGGGTAAGACTCTGAGGCACACTTGACATGCACTTTAAGTCAATCCTCAAACGCCCGGATCTTGAGTCATTCATGCTTTTATTACTTCACGTATGGATTACGCAAATTCTGTCCTGATTGGAATTAATGCTTCAGCCTTAAGCAAACTGCAGAAGGTTCAAAATGCCGCGGCCAGATTTTTAACCAACACCGGCTCCCAGTCAAATTTAGGATTAACTTTAAGGTCTTGTTATATGTTTACAAGGCTTTGTAATGCCCATCCCCATCCTATCTGACGGACCTGCTGACCCCATATGTTCCCACCCGTGCCCTTCGGTCAGCAGATCATTTGCTGCTTGTTGTTCCGAAGGTTCGGTACAAAGAACGGGGGGTGGGGTGGGGGGGGGGGGGGGGGGGGGAGGGTGCGTGCCTTCTCTTATGCAGCCCCAAAACTCTGGAACTCTCTGCCCCTCCGTGTGCATCTGGCTCCCTCTGTTAGCAGTTTCAAGTCGGCCTTGAAAACGCACTTCTTTGGTATTGCCTTCCCTTCGTGACACTTGTCATGAAAATCTAGCACCGGGTTTGAGTTTTTAATTCCGTTTTTATGATTCAGTTGCTCACTTTTGGCACCTTGTATTTTATTTCGTTTTATTTGTGCCATTTCAAATGTTTTTATCACTCGTCGCATTATTTATTTTTTATAGTGCTGTTCACTATTCTCCTGTTTTAATGTTTTTAGTAGAAATTTTTTTCTCCGACTATTTATGCTTTGCTCTTATGTATTTTGCCTGTTCTTATTGTGTTTCTTGATCAAGCATTTGGCTTTTTTATGTACAGCACTTTGGTAAGCTGCCATGCTATTTTGAAATGGTGCTTTATAAATAAATATGGTATGGTATTTTAAATTATCTACAGGAACTGGATGCTTTTTCCTCCACTGGCCATTACGCTGCACACACGCCACATCTACCAGATATCAGAAGCTGACTGGAAACAACAAAGTGAAAGGAGAAGGTCATTAACCGTACTGCTCTAAATAAACCCTAAAAGACCCCAGAGTTTGGTTCCTCTTTGCACATGAAGCTTAAATGAATTCTCATTTCTCAATCCTCTTTTCTTGCCTCCGAACTTGTGCATGAGATAAAAACTGAAACAGAGCTGTAATTTCTCGCCATCACTCTGTTTTTTTTTTTTCAATCATAAATTTACAGAGCTGCTTCCTGTTACAGCTATGTGGGTTGTCTGCAAGCTGCAGTAAATACTCTGGACTCTGCTCATGGTTTTGGTTTCTGTCACGAAGATTGAAGCAGGAGCACTTTCTGTGCTTCT
Organism: Nothobranchius furzeri; assembly: GCF_043380555.1. NCBI lineage: Eukaryota > Metazoa > Chordata > Actinopteri > Cyprinodontiformes > Nothobranchiidae > Nothobranchius > Nothobranchius furzeri. The sequence continues at coordinate 9,132,236 of NC_091744.1, read as the reverse complement.
TCTTTGTCTTTTAGCAAGCTTAAATCACAGTTGTGTTCATTTAAGCCCAGTCTTTCAACAAATACTATGAAGTCAATACATTAAATGTTGAAATTAGTTTTATTATTATATTTGAATTTGATGCATCTATTTAATCTGTGGTTTCATGTATTCTTTTAGTTTGTTAAATAAAAGAGGCATGGAGGTGTTACAGAGGCAGCTTGTTTATCAGTTTAACATCCTGACTACCGTGTGGTTTTCAGTAGTTTTAATGATCATGTTACTCATCCACAGTCCTACAGATATGCAGACGTTCCAGAATGAGTATGTATTTGTTCAACTTTAACAGAAGTATTAACTTTGTTGTTGAAGGATCACATAACCGGGGAGTTTCTGGACTTTAACAACCTGCACAGAAAGGTTTTAATAAACTGCGGTCACTGATTATGGCTTCCAGAGGGTTCCTTGAACCTGGCTAAAGAATTTATTTAATACCAAGAGGCCTCATCAAAAGTTTGCTGACATGAATTCAACCTCCTATTTAAGAGTTTATTCAAGCTTTTTTGTTTCAAGCATCCCATAACTTTCCCTGTCACTCACATCTTTTTGTTCAGGCAATATTAAAACCGCATAATTTCTATATATTATATAAAGGATTTAGACAATTTAATGCATTATGCACATTTAGTCTCTATGGTCTCCCTACATGTTTTTAAAATTTTATTTGCACAATCATGAGTCACCTAATTAGTCCGTTATCCCCCATCAAGATGTTTACCCAAGTCTATCAGCCTAAAAACACCACCAACACATTCATCTTTACTTTATTTATTTCAATAAAATGTGTTTGGTAACGCTGCTGTGTATTTCATCACTCCTTTATTATCTGTGATGATTAAAAATGTATATTTTTATAAACAGGAGAGGAAGTGGGGCCTTACCTTTCCAAAGTCTCGCACATCAAACAGTTCAAAAGCTTCAAACAACTCATTCTTCTTCAGATGAAACCGCTCTTGACAAACTCCCAGAAATGTTCGAATGTTCTTCAGGCACAGGAACTAAAAGCAAACAGAGTCACAACCATTACCTCAATTAAATGTGATTAAAGATTTATCATGCTCATGATCAGCTGGTTCTTGCAAATTACATTTGACATCATCGAGATCTTTGGAAAAGTTTCTGGGAACTTCTCATAAACAAGTCTGTGTTTAGGAACAGATGTTGCTCATATTCATGATCATAACGGTTCTGCTGTTCACTCCAGGTTCCACTGACAAAACAGTTCAATTTTTATGTTGTTCAGGGGTAATGAAAACACACACACACACACACATACACACACACACACACACACACACACACACACACACACACAAACGGAAACAACAAACTCACAAAAAACAAGAGAAAACATCTCCATCGATGTGGCAATATATCGTGATTTTATTCCTGCAATATTCCATCGATATTCAAAGGCTGTGTATCTAAATTTTGGAAGAAATTCCATGCAAATATTTGTGTATTTTCTTTTCCTGTGGTGCAATTCAAACACCGACCGCTAGTTGGGAGCAGCGTGCAGTGGGTTTGATTTCCACCATTGAAATGTAAACCCCTCTGTTATGGTTCAGATGCCTGATGTTAAACATCAGTTTGGACTGTTTACTGAATTATCCTACTATAAATTCAGCCTAAAAACATCCCTAATATCGTCTGACTGAATGTATTGCAACACAACGTGATATATTGTATCATCTCCCCTGTATCGTGGTACGTATCGTAGCGCCAAAATTTAACCAATACACATCCTTACTAATTAGTATTATAAACAAATACAAAAAACATCAGATATTTAGATGAGGAATTATTATCCAGCCAGCCATTTATTAAAAATTTGAATATTTTGAATTGATGAATTAAAAAATGTCATACTAGCAGCATGTTGAAACTGGGGGAAATGCAAATTACACTGTTACGTCTACTATTTATATTTTCTACATTTTTGAAAGCGCTAAAGCCTAAAGGTTTTCCAAGAGAAATCTGCTTCACTTTATGGCAAATGCCACATTTAAGTCTGTTGTCTCATTCGTCTATTTTGTGTTTTCATACAAATGTGGTTTGCAGGAAGGTTAGTCAAGCACACAGTGTGTGTGTTGAAGAAGCCACCGTGCAGAATCTAATCATGGTAAAATTATTCTGCCTAAAATCCTTGTGTGCCTTCTCATTTGTGCTCGCCACCATCTCAGCAGCCTTTCTCCCCACACCGGTAGTCTGAGCTGAGCTCATGCCCAGAAAACTCTGCAGCTTTCCTCCAGATTTTATAAACTGCTTCATTCTTTCATGATACATATTAAACTCATTTCTGCAGAATCGAGCTGAGCAAATTACACACAGGCACCCGGGGGAGCTCCGTGAAGGGGAGTGGGGGTGAAGCCATCCGACCAATCACCTCTGGTCGTTCTCATGTTCCTGCTTAGTGATGCTCCTGTCACTTGGGGTTGATACATCACACACTATAGCCTTGCTCACCTGTTTGTCAGTCTGGATTTCCTAATATCTTAGCTTTAATTCTACACTTCTCTTTGAGGAGCCTCCTCGTTTGACTGTAGAACCTCCAAACTATACAGAGGTTCCTCTACACGGTTCCAGCCACATGCTTTTAGTGTAAGTAAGTAAGTAAGTAGTAAGTAGTAGTATTAGTACACTGGATTAGGAGGTCCCGGCCTATGCAGAACACTAGTGACAACAGAGAATCATAGATTTACACAAGACCTGATGCTAACTTGAGTCTACAGGGCAGGCTCAAGCCTTTGTTGGGCCCTAAGAAGGTTTTCCTTTGGGGCCCCACCATACCAAGAAGTGAACACCAGACAACTCATCATTCCTATGCTACACTGTGTGTGTAACATTCCCACCATTATTAATGTATTTTGTAATTAGCTTATAGCACTAGTGTTATTACGACTATTGATTTTAACCTTACAGGAGTAGAAAATCAATAAAACGGTTCCTATTAATGTGCATTTTAAAATGTGGTGTGTTATATAAGTGTTGTATATTAATGCAACTATTTGAAAGGAACATCTGCAGAAAAACACAGAATTTACAGTTAACAAGTGACGTTAGCTATCTTTTGCTCTTAAAATTTGGAGCAATGCGTAAAACACTAAATCGCTACAAAATAAAACCAGAATGACAAACACTCATGGGACTGCCCCCTTTGCCATGATGGTTGGCAGAAAGAGCGTTTACACACATTGAAACTCTAGTGAAGCTAGTCAAAACTAGCCAGTTTGTAGCGTTTTTCACTTTTATTTAGTTGATTTCACAGTTAAATGCTAATAGCTTGGCTGCACTAACAGACAAGGATTTAAACTCAACTTGCGTATGAAACCCCGCCCACGGGCTCGGGGATTTCCGCATTCCTGAGAAGTCCTTCAGATTAATATGTGAACACTACACCGCCCATACCAGACCGAACTCACGCCATTCAGCCCCACCAAAACCCGGCCGTGCCGGTGTCTGCGCCATTAGAGACATCACCACCAGCAACAACAACTAGTAAGGATCCGGACTTTTTAAAATCAGCTTCGGTGTAAAGTGAAATGTTATTTATAACATAATGTTATCAATCCAGCAGAGTGAATTCTGGCAACTTGTTTACTTTGATAAACAGCAGCAGGGAGAATGAAGTTAACGTTCATAAGCTAGTTAACACTTAACCTTTGTAAATACTGATTTCTATGAGCCCCACCTAGGTGCGCTACTTCTTCTGATAACTGAACTGGGCTTGAACTAGTTGCAGGAATGCTAAAGATCACAAAAAACAACAAAAAACAATTTAATGCACTAATTTTTCCTTTGTTTAGCACTTGTGTCAGTCACCATTTACATGCTTTTGCCAAATAAAATGGTGGACTCACATGATTAGGTGCAAAAGGTAAATATAATTCCTTTTTCCGTGTGCAATATAGTTTTGTGTGTATCACTGAAAGTTACTCAAACATAAATTTTTCTCACGCTATTTTGTGCTCTCTTTGTTCCCAACACAGTTGCTTAACTTGGACTGACCCTGGTTTTCTTCTACATTCTCACCCAGTTCTAAAATAAGGTGCCTATTCTGTTGATGTTGCACATTCCCAAGCACTCCAGGATCTATGAGTTTGGCATCAAGTCACAGATTTTCTTGTAGCCAATCCAGGCTGTGCACACCTCTGTGTCTTGCTGTCTCCAGCAACAGCTTCATCAGCCAGTAGGTGCATGGCTCCTCTGGTGTTGATGCCAATCTAATTCTTTTCAACATGCCACCTTCTCACTTCTGCATCCTCCATGGGCATGGGTCAAATGCGAAGATATAATTTCACCAGCATGTGATCATGACTAATGGGACTTTATTAATCTTTGCAGCTATGCCTACCAGTACCCTCAATGTTAAATAAAGACTTGCTATTGGTTGGACAGGATCCTGATCAAGACTATCTGGCTTTGCATTAGAGTAACCCAACTTTGTTCAGCCTTGACATCTTTTTCATAAATCATCCATAACACCATTAATCATCTATTCAAATTGTTATCTTCCCCCAATTTTTTTTGTCTATTGAATCAGAATCAGAATCAGAATTAATTTTATTGCCAGCGCTCCAGCGATCCAGAGCATAGGAACTTGACTCCACAGTACAACCTGACCAAGGTTACACACACATATAGACAGTACAGATACAGGCAGACCATGGGAGCAGCCATGACGGCGCTCCTTTAGTAGATGAATAAGGGAATACATGAGGAAAGTTCAGGGGAGGGAGAAAAAAAAGGCATTAACAGGGTTACACCGGCAGGGTGTAGCTCTCCAATGCAAAAAAAAAAAAAAACACCCAACATGTAAGCACGAACGTCACAGTTCACAACATGAGACCCGGTAGGTAGGGGGGAGGGGCTGGGACCCTGGTTTCCTCAGAGAGGGCTGCCTGTGTGGCGCTCAGCCAACTGAATCCGCAGGTGGGAAGGAGATCATGGGAAAGCACAGAGAGAAGTGAGTGCCTTCAGCTTGATGACCTCGCTGTGCAGAGACCACAATCTGAAAGCGGGGGTGGAGGAGGGGGTGGGGGGGTAGGATTTCACAGCATTTGTCTGCATTCGTTCCATCGTGGGGGTTGTTTGCACGCAACTCCAAGGCTGCTTATGGTGTCAGATTCGATAACAGAACTTTGTTTGGGTCAGGCAGAGATAATTTTTCTCTCTGACTTAAAGTCTGCATTGATCATTCAACTCCTCCAGTGAAGCCAATTCGGTGATTAAACATCTCCACACCGTCCGCTGACCCTTTCCGAGATGACATCAATTTTACGCGCTAACACCGATAACGCAGCTAAGACATTGTCCAGCTTGCAATTCACCTCGAGCAACGTCCCAGTCTGTAAGGTCTCCACACGGACGGTGCCATCCATGGTTGCGGGTCGCCCTCCCAATTTTACAGAAAGCCAGATATCCTCCCACTCCAATCAGAAGAAATCCAGTGATCATCAGGCCAAATATCCACATATATTCGACGTCCTCAATGGACAGCTGAGAGAGACAGATGACATTCCACTTCTTCCAGGAATCGAACATATATCCCGCTGCATGTGTCCCGTGAGGACAAGCGCGAGCCCCCTCCTCCGTTCTCATCGTAGAAAAAATCTTATCAATCGCGTTGAATGACCAATTAATTAAATCCATGCTGAAAAATAGTGATTGCCAGAGGAAATGCAGCGAAGCGCTCTGTATTGCAGACATTAATTCCCGGATTTAGGATTTTATTTTCTAAAGACATCACAGCATTTACCTAACTAAAAGACTAAAACGGCACAGATGCAGTCAAATGTTTGGTACTATAAGAAGCAATGAGTGAAATGCTTAAGGTGAAGTACAAAATAAGTAACAGTGTGGTGAGACGTTTGCCCCTTTGTGAAACTTCCTGAACCAGCTTTTCTTCCCCAGTATATTGTTCTCTATTTCCCACTATTTGCTCGTCTGTTGATCTGCCTGCTGAGCAATGGTAAATGCAGAACTCTAATTTAAGAAAAGGGGAAATGTTGAGTTCTAACTGATACAGCAGCATGCATCAGACCAGACCGTACCAGGGTTCATATCAACACAGCTGTAGCCTTACCTTCACACCAGAAACTCATAGTGTGGTAATCCTGACGCAACAACTCAGAGAATATCCTCCACTTGTGTAATGTCACCAGGTGAGTGTGTGTTTATGCACACGTCACAGAGATCCCTTTTTTCAGTTCATCAGCGGATATTTCTTAACGACATTTGACTTCACTGGATTTCCCAAAGTTTTGCACAAGCATGCTCTGCTTGTTTTACACTTAACGTGTCACACACACACACACACACACACACACACACACACACACACACACACACACACACACACACACACACACTCACACACACACTCACACACACACACACTCACACACACACACACACACACACACACACACACACACACACACACACACTATTTTATATTAAGCTCAACTTCCCTTCAGACATTTCAGTGAGTCTTTGCACTAAGAGAAGCCATAATTCAAATAACAAATTTAAAAAACTGTTTTATTTGCACAAACATAATGTTTAGATTTTTTATATATCTTAAATGTTAAAAAATATATTAGTTTTACTACAGTTTTGTTTGTGTTTGTATAATCTCTGTATAATAAACACGCTTTTAAAAAACATTTTCTGTTCAGAAATGTAGACTTTTATATGTATTTTATGGATTTTCATGGAGGGTTTTCATTAGCTGTCTTTAAACTGGGTAACACTTTATGATAAAATGACCCACACTTGTATAGCGCCTCTCAGAGTAAGGACTCCAAAGCGCTTTACACTACAGTGTATCATTCATCCATTCACACACTGATGGTGATGAGCTACGATGTAGCCACATCTGCCCCGGGGTGCACTGACAGAGGCGAGGCTGCCGAGCACAGGTGCCACCGGTCCCTCTGACCACCACCAGCAGGCAAGTTGGGTTAAGTGTCTTGCCCAAGGACACAACAGCAGAATTCTCTGTCCGACCCGGGATCGAACCTGCAACCTTCCAATTACTGGACAACCTGCTCAACCTGTTGAGCTACTGCTGCCCCACTTTACAATGAGGGTGCCTCTTTAACGTTACTTAGTGCATTATTAAGTATTAATAAATTAATGATCCCTTTGTTAAAGATCCCGTTAAAGTTCCCGTGAAGGATGGGAGGTTGGTAATGTATTACTAAATATTAACAAAAATATTAAGCAGTTGTTAATACTGTATTTAATATTTTATTAATGCTTAATAATGCACTAAGTAACGCTAATAAAGGGACCTTTCTTTAACCACTCACAGACTTGTTTTCACCACATTTAATTTCTCAGAAAGATTTTTGATAACAGCTCAGAAAATGTGAGAAGAAAACTAAGATATTTTCATCAAGAACTGTTATTTTTACAGATTTTTAATTTTGAAAGTGTAAGCCAACATAAAGTTGAGAGAAAAAATATCTTTGTTTGAAAAGGAAAACTGAAATTTAGTCAATGTCATGTTTTTGGTAAATGTTTAATAGATGCAGGTTAATAGAGCTCGCACGCTGTTGGCTTAGCTCACCAAAAGGTGTAGGAATATTCTGTGAAAGTTACTCTGGTTTTTAGACAAATGTAGTAAAAATCGTACCTATCGGCGTCACAAACTGAGTTTATCTACAAAGCTTGTAATGAAAATTGATATGGACAGAAGCGAATTCATTAGCTTTTAGGCCAGGGACAGTTTTTGTCACACTTTGGTAAATATAGTTTATTTTTCAACTTCTGGCTGTGCAAGCAAACATAAAGCTTCCAAACACCAAAAAAACATTTGTTTTTTTAAATAAATAACTAAATAATCATTTTTTTGCCCTAGAGAAGAGGGGTTAGGTGTAGTTCTTGGTTCTTCAAAGTTTTTCAATACCAACTATGACCTGAAAAGTTAGTTGTTTAAAAGGCTAGTAGAAAAAGGCAGCATCTTTTTTTTTTACTTGGACAAACAAGGTACCAGCCAGGTGGCATGCAAATATTTCACCTGATGTTGAAGATAAGTTGTAGAGGGGAAAAAAAAAAAGAAAATATAAGCAATGTGCTGTGAGTGGTGGAAACGATGGAGGGGAAATGTTTTTCATTTGGTGCAGACGTTAAGGTATTTACTTTTACCTTAACATAAAAAATGTATTCCTTGTTTTACTGTCACAGTCACCATCACCATCCCCTGCACACTTCCAGATGATGAAAGATATTCACTACACTATTTTCTTATCATGCAGCCTCTAGGTGTCATGGTGCATTCTGGTTGAATTGTCGCTATGGGAACGACCTATGAAAATGGATCAGGAAAAAAGATTTGTGTGTATGCACGTTACCTGGGACATCTGCGGCCGCAGGTTGATCTCTCTCAGGTTGACAGCCTGAGGCAGCAGGTTGTTGAGCAGCTGGCAGAGCAGTACACCATCTCTAAGGGCCTGAGCCAGGTCACACACCTGAGTATCACACACACACACACACACACACACACACACACACACACACACACACACACACACACACGCGCGCGCGCAGAAAAATCTAATAAGACCAAGGAATGATGAGAGGGGAATCATGTGCAGGTGGTTAGCAGCCGTTTTACCTGTGCACCCTCCCATGTGACTCGATGATTCTCAGGAAGAACCCGACAATCAATCAGCCACATTGCACACTGCCGCCACATCTCCATCTTTGCCTTATGACGGTTGCTTGATGGTTACGGTTGCTGCTCGCATGACACAAAGTTGATTTGTGTCATAATCTATCACTTATTTGCAGTTCTCAATCAAAATGAGACAAAAAGCAGCACAAAAGTCAGCCTGCAGCAAACACCAAATTAAACACACAGAAAATACTAAAACAGAAGCTTTAAAACCTGCAGCTTTAAATCGATCTTCCTGTTTTAGAATGGATTTGACAGGGAGGTAAAAATAAAACCAGATCTTACCTTTACGAATTTCTCCTCACACGTTGCACAGCAGCTTTCTTGCAGTTCGGCTCCTGCTCTAGCTTTCATTACACCGTGTTCAGGCTCAGGCGCTCTGCTCTGCTCTTCCGTGGTGGGTGTTCTGCAAAATTGCACTGTGTCGATGGCTTTTAACTTCATCCCGCAACTTCCTTTTTCCTCTGACGCACCCTCACTCACACACACACACAGGCACGCACACAAACGTTTGAATGTGCTGCTCCCGTTGCAAGCTGCTAAAAAGTGTGAGAGTGAATGTGAAGACATTTTATTTGCACTAAGTAGAAACATTTATCCACATTATTATTCAGGGAAGTGACAAAAAAAAAACATTGGAGTATATCGCCACATGAGCTCATGCAAATTTTAGAGGCATCGAGAGTCAAGTTTCATTCAAACTGTGTTCAACTTTAATTTAAAATAAAATAGATACATGAAATACTTGTGTGGTTGAGAAGCAGAGGCATACTGTCCTGATTTCATGCAAAAAGATGTCAAATTATTGCAAAATAAATAGAAAAACAGCTGTTCAGAAACCCTGAAAACACCCTTCTCTTTGTGATTCTCTGGGAAACAAAGCAGCCTAAACTCATTCTGATGTCACATCTCCAACACAAACTCATGAAGTTAAACATATAAAATCCTGAAAACCCAACATATGAAAATAAACATTGTTTTTCAGTTGGAAAGAAACAAAAATATGCCTATGAAATTGTTCCTCATCAGGGAAATGTTGCAGCAGCAGTGCTTTACAACATTTAAAAAGTGAACTAAATAAGCAATACTTACAGTATGCGGGTGTACAAATGGACAGGATATGGATATTTTTAGTACTGTATAACACATAATAATTGTCAATGCACAGCATGGCTCTGGACTAGTAGTTTTACATCACAATTGGTGACTTTTCCTGACTAAAATCACGAGGAGTGTTCCAGTTACTGCAAAAAAGCACGCAGCAGACAGTCTGACCAGTGGCAGGCTTGAGCAAGTGGGTGAACTGAAAACTGAGAGAGTTAAAGCACTTACGGGACAATGTTGCATCCACAGGCCTAATGTGGAGACAAGGCTGCACAATACACTCTAACAAATGAAATGTTGAATTAACTTAACCAACTTATGTCAACTGGTTCCATTAAACCTAGTCGTCTAAATGTAAAGCGTGATTGGTCCTTGTCAGACACGTGACCTACACGTCAACCACACCCCCTTAGCGCCATTTTAGGTGTATGACTCGCGTTGCTAGGGGAAGCCGCACAAGAGTGAAAAGGATGGATAAAAAGAACAAGGACGAACACATCCCTTACAGGAAATAACTTCTGAAGGAGGCTAGAGATCGGTTTTTCAGTAATTGTCTACAATCAACAACGCAGAGATCCTCAAAGGACCTCAAAGGAAACAAAAGAATGTATATGTTTCATTACTGCTGAAAATATATCACAGGTAAACGTAGCACTCCTTCAGCATATTTATAATCAAGTAAAAGGAAAAAATTACCGTCTAGAAACATGACTCCACTAACACACGAGCTGTACCCGGTTTTATTTTCTAGATGAGCCTTAATTAAACAAGTTATCTTCTCCCTACAACATTACAATGAGACCAAAATGTTGGAATGAGTGCAAATATGCACAAATGCTGGGAATAAAACAGTTGAGGAATGGACATTCTGGTGTATTTTCATGTGTGTGTGTGTGTGTGTGTGTGTGTGTGTGTGTGTGTGTGTGTGTGTGTGTGACACAATAGTAGCTTTGTACCCTACAAATATCTATAATATTTGTACAAAATGAAGCTGACTTAGCAGATTTTGCCTGTTGTAGGTGGTTTTTAGAACATGACTCCCGTGATAAACGGGGATTACTGTATACCTTGTTATGTTAGACGTAAATTTATTTTTACATTTACTCTTTACATTTAAGCTACTAGGTTTAGTGGAACCAATTGACATAACTTGGCAAACTCGACATTTCATTTTTTAGCAGTCTGGAAGTTGAGATGGAGTCTCAAGCTTAGAGCTGTGACTGTGGTCCCATGGAGGCAGGTAACTGTGGAACACAGAAAAAGAAAACTGTGGTTACATACAGTAGGGTCTGTGATCCCAAACCCAATAATTGGTTAAATGTATCCAAGTCACAACATCAAACATGAAAAAACGCATCTTGTAAATCCCAGAAAATACAAAAAGAGGCAAAGAGGTGCAGCTGAGAATGGAGCTGTGAGGGCGGTGGGGGCAGATGATTGGCACCCATCCATCGAGCTCTGAGCTACGAGCTAACCCGGAGCTCCACAGCCAGCCAGCGATGTGGCCCTGCTCCAACACAGTCAGAGATGTGTGAAGGTGCCGCCGGCACGGCAGCAGTAGGGAGGAAGACGGTACCTTGTTTTGGTACCCATCCCTAACAACACTTCATATTTCAACCCATTTTTGATCAAGAAGCATTTTTTGTTAAATGCACAGCATTTTACCTCAGTTAATCTTTACCTTCACAGTTAAAGAGCCTAGGGTTAAACAGTGGTTAACCAGCCACTTTATTAATTAACTAGCTCAGCTAGCGCAGGAGCGGCACCCGCAACTTAAAAGTACAGAAACTTAGTTTACTTACCAAAAAAAATGGAGTAGACTTCTTGAATTGTTAGTGCAATCAATACCACAGCAAGCCATTTTTGTACAATAAGTGCACGACTAACATCTGAACACGCAATCACACAGAATGCAACTGACGGTTAAGTTAACGTCTGACCACTATTAACGTGAGACCAAGGCTTGCGCTGGCACTGACGACTCATCACGCCCTTAATAATTCATAACATCAAGCTTTAATTACATCTAAACAGATGAGTTACAAAGAAATCACAACCCTCAGAGTTGTCATAATGGTAATCCTCACCTATTAAACCTAAAACGTTTTTTGAACCAGGCTGTAAATATGTATGCTTGGATGTTTTAGCAGCCCCTAGTGGATGAGGAGGGCTTCAATTTCAACAGGAGGAGCTGCCCTTTTGACAGAGACGGAGTCGAAAAACACCAGTGCAAGGGTAAGAACACAAGGAAGACAAAAACTCACAGGTCTATGGAGCCAATCAGTGGTCAGCAAAGCAAAATAGGTCTGTACATGATGGCAGAAGCATGGACATGGACAGCTGTGACAGGGACGGACAACAGACAATCTGGAGACATGGAGTTTATCTTTTTAGACACTGTTGGAGGGAATCCACAATCAGGAGTAGAGCAGGAACATGGGTGGTTGTCCAGAGGCAAAGCTGCAGACAGACTGGGTTATCACAAATAATTACAATCAGTTAGAAACAGCATTAGTTATTATTAAGTCAACTGTATGTAAGTACTAGAAAACAAGTAATAGTTACGTTTATAGTAGTAGGTAACAAATAAGTAGCTTCAGAGAGCAAGTAATATGTAAATAAATAATAATTGTTTGCATAGTAGTAGTAGTAGTAGTAATAGTAAACAGCCTTATGTAAGGAATATTTTATAGCAGTAAAATAGATTTGTGGCTTGTTTCCATCAGGAGGTTCAGAGGTCTGAACATCTCTAACATCTTCTAGGGGGGTGACCAGACTTTCAGACTAAACTAACATATTCAGATCTGAAATTTCCTATAACAACCTCATGAATTTCCAGAGTAAAGATTAGAGGCTTTACCAGAGCGATGACTCAACGCTCTTATAAATTCTCAAAAGAGATGTAGACATCATCTCCTTCAAATACACCAACAGAAGCCAAAGTTTTCCCCTTTTAGGAATTATGTATGAATGTTTAGAAATCCATAAAAGCAATGGTCTAAAGTCTAGTTTATGCTTCAGCATCGGTGCGGAGACACAACGCCATTATCCGTCCTTGCGAGAGCTCTCCAACAGGCTCGCAAGGACGGACGGGTCGAGTGTTCCACACCGTTAAAGAAAACGCTGCCATGCTCTCTTCTTCTCCCTTCAGCATCCCTCCAACTTTCTATTTCATCACTTTTGAAATGAGGAGTGAAAATTTAATTCCATCAGTTCCTTTTTCCTTCAAGAGATGCAGCTCATCAGAAGTTCAGCAGAAAACCGAGTTGATCTGTGACTTTTATTTTAAACACTAGATGTCAGTCTCCAACAGCACTTCTTTTCTTTGTACTCTGTATTTATTTTGGACAGTTTCCACTAGTGAAGACGGTTTGGAGTACCCACCAATGTGCAAACATTCCTGTCTCTGATCTGACATGCTGACAGCTGCTTAGAACTTTCCCATCCTTCCTTGTGTTTTCCTGTTCCCAGTGACGTGCCTCTACCTGCTCTCTCCACCTCCTGAGAATTTATTCTAATCCCCGTGAGGGGATTTGCTAATCTCTTTGGGGTGCCGAGAGCCCGTCGCGCAATCTGATTGGCCTTTGAGTGACCCTGCAGGTTTTGAGGAGGGGAGCGGGCTTCCACTGTGACCACAAGGAGAAAGTGAGACCTCATGACAAAGGAGGGATTTGGAGACGATCAGCTGCAAAGCACGGCAGGAACACAGCAGAAAGTTACATGAGAAAGAATAGATTGAATGGGAAGAAATTTTCAAATTAAATATCCCTGAGTACTGCGGTGGATCCTGTAAACAGGTAGGTGTGACTTTCTGCTGCTACTTTAGGAGAAACTACTCCATGCATCTGGTTCTGGTTGACTGGTTTGTAAAAGTAATGATGATGTCACAAATCCTTCATTTGGGTTTTCTCAGACACTCTTTTGAACAGAAACAAGTACAAACTTGTGTGTGTTCGTTTTTCACTAGTATGCAATCAGTTTCTTTGCTGTCCAGACATGAATAACCGCTCCATCGCCTGGTGGCTCAGACAGATCGGCCTGCCACAGTACATCAAGACACTGGAGAATGAATATTATGGTCTGGAGGTGAGTAACCTCTCGAAATGGTTAAACCCCTTGAGCTAGGTGGTTTCTATGTCTTTTTTTATTTCTTTTGACTTTGTTAAAACTCACACAGTCCTTGAGGACTGATTCCTGACTGATCCTCTTTGGTGTCGTCTCTCTGCAGGGTTTGCTGAATATAACAGATGCAGAGCTGAGAGATGCTGGGATAGAAGATGCAACACACAGAGAAACCATCCTCACTCAGATTTCAAGACATAGGCAGAGACTAGACCCACACTCTGGTAACACACACACACACACACACACACACACACACACACACACACACACACACACACTCGATCACAGGGACAAAACAAGAAAATGGGTAAAAATGAAAACGGTTTCAGGTAAATTGGATCTCAGAACTGCTTCCTGATGAATTGAACAAGTCTTTACGCATTTGTGGGGAACGTTTAGCACCAAACCACACCATGAACTAGAAACCAGCCATATTCTTCATGCCTATTTGTTTATTTTTTATTTTTTGGGTTAACAGGAATATGAGTCTGTTTCTAATTAAACACACCTAAAAACCGCCTCATCTCTGATGTTTCAAGTTGACTTGATTATCCTCTGAGATAAGCACACAACAAGCTGGTTTATCAAGTCACATGTTATCATTAAAGATATTAATGATTATAAATACACATTTTTGTATCTGTGGCTGAAAACTGGAAAAATGATAAGCAAGGCAATTTTTTACAGCTTCACTGTTATCAGATAAACAATGGATTTTTTTTCAGCAAGGTTTAAAAAAACTACATTATTCCAAAAGTTCATTTAAGACGGTATTTTCCCTCCCAGATCAGCAGACTGTGAAGCGTCGAGTCAGTCGAAATTACTCCCTGGGATCCTACTCAGACCTGGTAAGACAGCAGCCTGAATATTTTAATGATGTTTTACACTGTAAAACACATTATAGCTGTTTCATCATTCCAGCATAATGTTTTGAGTCAGTTTGACAAACTATTGCTGAAATACTTGTGTTAAAATGAATTGTTTTAATGTTAAACTGAATTTAAAAGACATCCTGAATAAATATGACCTTTGAGGTTAAAGTTGTGAAGGTCACCATCTGTTTGTTTTCTCTTATTTTATTCTTGTTAGTTTTTATCTTATCTGCCTGTTTTTAATGGTGTAAAGTTAACTATGTGTCAGTTGCTGCTGCCTCTTGGCCCGGTCGTCGTTGTAAATGAGGACGAGTTCTCAGTCGACTCATCTGGTTAAATAAAAGTTAAATGGAAAATAAATATTTTAAATATTGCCTTTTTTCTGCTGCACCCCCGTCATCCTTCTTTATGAAATTAAGGCATTTTTTCCCATCTAATACAGAATATTAAGGCTAATGTTTCACTTATTTTCTTAAGTTCAATCAATAAATTATTTTTTACAGTGTAATGAGAATAATAACATCCGGTCTGGGTTTATATCATGACCTACAGGAAAAGCCAAGGGATTTGTTCCGTCAAAGTGTTCTTCCCCGCCTTCAGCGCGCTGATAAAAAACACCGCCTGTCCGCTTCCTGCTCACAGCTCCGCCCCCTCAACGAGGATAACGATATTATTCAGGAGCACAAACACAGGTAAGCTAATTATAAGTTATTTGGCTTTTGTTTGTGAGAGTACGGCAGTGATTGTAGCTTTGGGACTTTCTCCTGGGAACCTGTCTAAGTAATAATTAACTTGTACCTCATAAAAGTTGTCAGACTTTTAAAGTGACAGTACATCATCTACGAACCAGCTGAAAAGACTGAATTCAACAGATATTGAATAACTTGACTTAAGGTCAGAGCTTTATCTACCAAGACAGAAGCATTGTTTTGATAACCAACCTTGGGATTTTGCTGTTTAGACCCCGTTTCCTCTATCCAAGGTCAAAGACTGACTCTGGTGTGTGTTTCTAGAACCAGACTGAAGAGAGGGTTGAGTGTTTCCTTTAATCAAAGTCACATTACAACACTTGACAAATAAGAAACAAATTAAAAGCAAAACATAGTATATGCTTCCTGAACAACTTAAATTATTTAATATTTCTGCATAATTTTGCTGATGGGATGGCGTAGATCCATTTTTCTAACAGACTGTGCTGTTTGACATGCTGGTGTACATTTTCAGATGAACTGACATCTAGTGAGCGAGGCACAGCTTCTGATCATTTTTAATACTCGAGCTTCCAGTAACACCTTTGAGAATTACTTTGAAACTACTTTCAATCATCAGAATTACTTTTGAGAATAAACGGATCAGCAAGATGACTCCTGCAGCATAAACAACGCCATTTATCCTAAATCTGTGGAGGTCAAACTGCCAAGTTCCTGTCTTAATTTGCTTGCTTGATTTAAATTCTAATGATTCAAAGTAAACATTTATTTAGTAAATGTAGTAAAATAAAGTTTTTTTACCCTAAGCTGGAAGTGCAAATCCTAGTAGAGACCTGCATGATTACCTGTAAAATTTACAATCTCAACACGAGTTCTAAGTAGAAAATCCAATAATCATAAGATATCCCATAATAATATGTCTAGAACAACACACTGATATTCTACTGAATGCATGTGTAATAAAAAACTTTGAAGATCAAATAAATAGGGCTGTATACTGATGTGTGTGTGTGTGTGTGTGTGTGTGTGTGTGTGTGTGTGTGTGTGTGTGTGTGTGTGTGTGTGTGTGTGTGTGTGTGTAGAGGCAGCAGCTTTTTGTATTCATCTTTTGAAAGCAGTGGTGTCGTGCAGCATCAACACGTGGCTTTCAATAATTGTGACTTTGAATTAAAAAAAAACAACAAACCAGAAAATTTGTGACTAAACGTTCTACTCTCGTCCTGCTTATTTCACTTTTCAGAACTTTGGAGGGCCTCAACCTGTTTTCGCAAATCTTTTACTTTTTAAACTAATTCCATCAGATGACAAACTTGCTCGTCAGTCTTTCGCTTCTGTTGCTGCAGCTGCGTAATAGTCCATTGCAGCTGGGTGACGGGACGTTCAAGCAGTGTCACATAAGGCAGTCTGAGGCCATGTTAGTGTGATGCTTTCATTTCATTTTTTAATGACAGGTTTAATTAACTCTGCAGAAAAATATCTTAAAGTATTATGGTAAACGGTGTGTATTTGTATGGCACCTTCTTAGGGTTCTACAACCCCCAAGGCACAAATGCTGGTGATGAGCTACAATGTAGCCACAGCTGGCCTGGGGTGCACCGACAGAGGTGGGGCCTGTCATACACTAGCACCGGTCTCTCCGAACACCAGCAGGCAAAGTAGGTCAAGTGTCTTACCCACGGACACAACAGCAGCATTCTCCGGTGGGAGCTGGGGTTGAACCTGCAACCTCTGGATTACTAGACAACCCGCTCTACATGCTGAGCCCCTAAATGTCCATTGTGGGGTGTTTGGGGCCCAAGGCAATTGACTACCTCATGTCCCTTTTCTACCAGCACTACTCAGCGTAACATGGATGGGTTCTGTTCGGTTGGACAGACCTTTCCATGAGCATGTGTCGATATTTCTCCTCAACTTTTCACTACCCGCTTTGTTGTGGTTATTAGGATACCAAGCCATTATGAAAATGTGACGTTTGCAACTGTCAGTCACTGATTGGCTAGGGGATGCAGTTACTGTTTGCTTCAGAGTTTTCCACCTGCTGCCTCGCTGAACCCTTTTCTGGGTTCAGAGTCTGACAAAACGCCATTGACTGAGCAGAATGATCAAAATCACAGCCATGTTTTGTCTATGAGTGTGTGACACAGGACAAACAACTGCGCAAGCATACTCACTCCTAAGGACCATTAGAGAAACATTACTGCTGAAAAAAACAGCATAGGTGTTTACCAGCATATCTTTTTGGTGCTGGTTTAGCTGGTGAACATATAATGCTGGTCCTACTTGCATTCACCAGCATCATGTGCCCGTCCAGGATCCCATGCTGGACTAGCATCCCAGCACCAAAACACAACATATGCTGGTCTCTGCTGGTGTTATCAGCAGGGCTATTAGCCCTCTGGAGGCAGGCGTTGCAGATTTGCAACGTTCCACATACATACAGAAGTACCCCTGAAGGACTTAGTTGTTCGTCCTTTTATCAAAACTTATTTTGAGCCTGAGAGGGTTAAACAGTCACATATTTAGGCTGTGGGAGGAAGCTGGAGTACCTGCAGAGCGCCCATCCCACACATGCACAGGGAGTACACACAAACGTCATGCAGTAATACCCCAGGTAGACTTTCAAACCCAGGAACTACTTGCTGTAAGGACAGTGCTGCCACTGTGCAGCTCTGTTCAAGCCATGTGCTTTTTTTCGTGATAACAACAGAAAACCAATTTACAAAAGTTTGTGCTACCTTGTAGGTTCTACCCAAGCCCCCACAATGCGGGACAGAAATTGAGTCCAATGCGGAAGTGAAAAAAATTGCAGTTCCACCCTCATCCACTGGGGGCTGGTGTCAGAAGCGAGCAAATCCTCATGTATGTACAGTCTATGATTGACTCCCATGTTAAAAATACCAATTTCACAGCAGAAATAAACATGTTTACAGCCTGGTACCAAAACATGGTTTTGGTTTAAATGATCTAGTTTACACTCATGACAACTCTGAGGGGGGTAAATTTTTTCTCACTCTTCTGTTTAAGTGTATTAAAAGTCTAAAATTCTGTATAATTAATGAGCATCCGACCCACGTGACCACAGAGCTAGCTCCGTGGAAAGGCCGTAAGCTTGGCTTGACGCATTCACTTTCCGCGCGGTGATGCGGCTCGCGGATGGAACGCGCTTCACAACTCGCAGCGTTTATGGATCGTGCGCATGGACGTAATTTTGGGGGGGGACAAGGGGGACATGTCCCCCCCACTTTTTCCAAAATCAAGTTTTGACCCCTGCACTTTTTACCATCCAAAAACAATATTACGCTATATTAAATTGACACTGGTTGAGCTCTAAGAAACAAGCGGAAAACAGCCGTTTGTGTTGAAACCTGTTTCCCATTAGAGCATACTGTAAAGACCCCACCCCCCCCCCACCCCCACCCCCGTGTCCCCCCCACTTCTCAAGTGAAAATTACGTCCATGATCGTGCGGCTCGTCCCTGCGGTGAGCCAATATTCTCCCAAACTGAACGGGGCAGCATGGAGCTCTACGGCATGCATCCAACACTACACCATAGTAGAAGTAGAAATTACTGTTTACAACATGGCATTTCAACATTTTTAACAGCGTCCTCGTCTTTTCCGACAGTGCGAGCTATTTCTCTCCAAGAATTATTTACAACATGTTGATCACGGTGATCTCTGAGAGCTGAATCATACAAATGTCTGTATTTACGAACCTCTGCCATACTAGTTCTTGCCTGTCCGCCATGTTTTTCCGCGTCCGTCCGTCCGCGTGGTTAGAAATTTTCCGAGGTGCGCGTTGCGGAAATTCTGGGCTGTGCGGAGACGCGGTGGAGGGGCGTGGTTGTTAAAATGACGCAAAATGACGCAACTTATCCGCGCGGAGCCGTGCGGACCTCGCGGACACCAACCTTCAGTCTGAGCCTCGGTCTGGCTTGGAAACTGCTCCGGGATTTTGAGTCTCCGTGTTTGTTTTCTTTTTTGGAAATTTTTTGTGCAATTGTTGGACAAAATGACTTGCTGTGGCATTAATTGCACTAATAGAGCATCCACTTCATTTTTTTCCGGTAAGTAAAATTATATTTATGTATTTTAGGTCACTGCCGAGCTGAGCTTAGATTTTAACATGTAATGTTTATCCATGAAATTTAAATGTAATAGGGTAAAACCCAGTGCATTTAACATAATGCTGCATTTTAGAAAATGGGTTGAAATATAACATGTTGGTGAAGCTGGGTTCCGACTATCGGCTTGTGGAGCTCTCGGGAGACCGATGTTTTCCACCCGGAATGCCGGCTGTTTCTCCCCGCAGCCCGGTCCATCTCTGTCTGATCGCGGCTCCTGATAGCTGCGCGGGCTGACAGCTGGTTCTCCCAGCAGCTCGGCGCATCTGTCTGATCGCGGCTTCTGTGTGCTGCGCGGCTGCCGGCTTGTGGAGCTCTCGGAGACCTCTGTGTTCCACCCGGTTTTACCCAACGGTCAGCCCGGCGTATCTCTGACTCAGAAGCTCTGGTGTTGTGCACAGTTAACTCCGGTTGTAGCTAGGTTGCTACCTCCGTTAGCTTAGCTCCCACCTCCGCATTAGCTTTGGGTTAGTTTCAGGTTAGCTTGTAGCTAGTTCGACCGGGTGTCGTCAGTCGATCCCAGCTTTACAGCCCCACCCTCAGCTCCTCCTCTCTTCCCTTTTTTGGAATTGTCTGGGCTTGACGGAACCTGTGACATGGTCAAAATGGCGGTGGTGGCCACCTCCCATTTGGCCTCAAAAAAGTGATATTGGAGCCTATGGAAATTAATTGTCCAGTATATATGTCGATGGTTCCGACTATCGGCTTGTGGAGCTCTCGGGAGACCTCTGTTTTCCACCTGGTTCTCCCCTCCCCGCAGCTCGGCGCATCTCTGATCGCCGCGGCTTCTGTCTGCTGCGTGGGCTGCCGGCTTGTGGAGCTCTCGGATGGAAACCTTTTCACCCGGTTCTCCCCAGCGGCAGCTCTGCGCATCTCAGATCGCAGCGGCGCTTGTCTGCTGTGCGGCTGCCGGCTTGTGGAGCTCTTGGAGACCTCTGTGTCCCACCCGGTTTTACCCAACGGTCAGCCCGGCGTATCTCTGACTCAGAAGCTCTGGTGTTGTGCACAGTTAACTCCGGTTGTAGCTAGGTTGCTATCTCCGTTAGCTTAGCTCCCACCTCCGCGTTAGCTTTGGGTTAGCTTCAGGTTAGCTTGTAGCTAGTTCCACCGGGTGTCGTCAGTTGATCCCAGCCTTACAGCCCCACCCTCAGCTCCACCTCTCTTCCCTTTTGTGGAATTGTCTGGGCTTGACGGAAACTGTGACACAGTCAAAATGGCGGTGGTGGCCACCTCCCATTTTTCTTCAAAAACGTGTTATTGGAGCTTATGGAAACCCATTGTCCATATATGTATATGTCGATGGTTCTACCATAACTATTCTCAGTTTCTTTCAAATGTAAACCAAACATGATCCCTTTGAGGTGATGGAAAACATGTAAAAACACCTGAGTACCACCTCAGCCAATGTAAATTCAGCCCTTTAATTGCAGGTAATAAGTAATTATTTCTTAAGAGAATAATGAATATTAGCTCGAGTAATGCAGCAGTAATGGACCAGGATTTAGCCTGTGGGAGCTGCTGTACCTACTGAGGTCAGGTGATGCGTAGGTATCCCAGGAATGCCAGAGAGGGATTGCGGTGTTTCAGCAGCTCGGGGCGGGGAGGAGAGCTCCGGGAGAACTTGTGAGAACTCGTCCGACTCTGAGCAGACCGGAGAGGTAGGAGAGGAGCAGGGGGCACTGGGAGGGACCGCAGCTAGAGAGGAGCCAGAACGTTGCTGCTTCCCAGCAGTTGTTCGGGCCACAGACCGTAAAACATGTACGGGACCGAGTGAGCCGAGAGGCGCGTGGTCAGGTACGGTTGCGGTGATTTCCTTAAAATGTTAATTCACGCGATATCTTAGTAGTCAACACGCTTTGGGGTGTTTATAAACTTTGTTGAAGTTTGTTTTTCGACTTCCGGCTCTCGAGTATTTAAACAGTGTTTTTTTAAAGATCGGTTTACTTGTTGAACACCTGTCAGACTGTCCAGTTTCACACTGAAGGTGTGATAACATCTGCGGTATCAGATTACTGGTGTAACGAATGTGGTGGTGTTTGAATTTAAGTCATACACGTGGTGTAATCGCTGTATAGTATCACGTTTCACAATAAAGGTGATGTTTGTGTGAACCTGGGCCAACGCCTCTCACCCAGGTTAGTATCAGAAATAAACAAATATGAAGTTTGTGTTTGGGAATGATAAGTATACCCTTATAGAGAATTTTATAAACGAGACTATAGTCAAAATAAAGATTTATTCAAAGTAAAACTTTTTAAATTTGTTATAAAAGTTGTAATTATATTGTACTTTACTTGTTTTACTAGAATTGTAAAGACTGACTCTGAAGTGGAGAGATTTTGTACTGATAGGGTTTTAAATGGAAGAGGAGGCTTTATCAAAAGTATTTCGTCCTAAATTCACACAGGAGGTCAGTGAATGAAGGACAGATATCACGTTTCATAATGAGCTGAAATGAATCAATAAATTACAAATTAAATTTTTGATTTCCTTAATTAAGTCTTGTTTCAACAGCAGATACATAAAAGAGAAAATGGGTAATATTTGTTTCCCTTTTTTATGTTTATTACTTTTTCTTCCACAAGTCTGGTTAGATTCCCACTCTATGTGAAGCATCCTTGACTTTAATTGAAGGCGCATTATTATTATTATTATTGGTGGTGGTGGTGGTGTTGGTGTAACTTATTAGCCAGGAATACCAAAAATATGTAATTTAAGTCAGTTTTGTCAAGGTTTTATTTTTTTCCTTTATAGGCATTGTTGTTAAATTTGGGAAGCATTTCCTGTGCTTTATTTTAGAATAACAACTAAGTGAAGTCAACAAACATAAAAAAGAAAGCGCTAATCGAAGAGCTAAAATTTTGTCTTTATTTTTTAGTTTTAATATCCTAAAATATTGTTGTTGTATTTAAGTCCATCCATCTATCTGTCCATTTTCGTCCACTTATCCGGAGTCGGGCTGCGGAGGCAATAGCCTTAGCAGGGAGGCCCTGACTTCTCTCTCCCCAACCACTTGGGCCAGCTCCTTTGGGGGAATCCTAGGTGTTCCCTGGCCAGCTGAGAGACAAAGTCCCTCCAGCGTGTCCTGGGTCTTCCTTTAGGTCTACATCCCGAGCTCAGCTGGCTCCTCTCAATGTGGAGGAGCAGCGAGTGTACTCTGAGCCCCTCCCGGATGACCGAGCTTCTCACCCTAAGGGAGAGCCCAGACACCCTGTTTTTATGTGTCATAGGTAAACAAACTATAGGTTAAAATGTAACTGTATTAATAAACAACACAATACACGCTCTCTAAGATGACTCCTAAATAGAATTATAAACATTTCTGTGCACAAAGAGGAGGTCGCAGGATAAGTTTTTATATTTACAATAGTTGTTCTGACCTTGGTGAGTTCCCCACTTCAGCCCTCCTAGATGATCTGATCTCTTCGTGTGAGCTCCACGTGTTTAGGCAGGATGGTGGAAACTCTGGGAGGAAGGAAGGAAGAAAATGAGTCAGGCTATTAAAAGGCTGTTCGTTTTTCTGGTGTTAATGACAGACCCAGACCTTGGCCTCCTGTCCTTGTCCAGAACAAAAACATTACCTTCTACTGTCTGTTTTCCTCTCAGTAACCTCCAAATCCCACTCTGCTTTTGTTTTGCAGCAAGAGGAAAAGCATCAGTGCGTATTTCGGCCACCTGAAGGTAAGAGGTCAATCAAACAGCCTCTCGCTTTCATAGCTTTCATAGCTTCCTATGTATTCCTTAGTTTAAACATTGTTCAGAGTTAACAGGAAGACAATGTGACGGGCCACTGCTTGTTGTAGGTGTTTGGTGGTCGGCGAGACATGGATTTACTGAGGAAAGAGCTCGAAGAAGAGCTGAAGCTCAGCACTGAGGATCCGAGGAGCCATGCATGGTACCATGGACCATTGAACCGGGAGGTACACAGAACAAACACACACACAAACACACACATCAAATATAAACACTGCAGTGGGACCAATGAACAGTGTTTTCTACATGGGGTAGACCAATGTAAAGGGGCCGATATTTACAGTTTTTTGCACATCTGCATCATCTGACATTTGTCCTGAGTAAAGCTCAATCAATCAACCAAAGCTTTATTTATACAGCGCCTTCCGCGACCCTGTCGGGAAGCCCAAGGCGCTAAAGCTATTGAGACTTGTACTCATCTTTAGGTTTAGGTCTACAGGAAGCTAATGTTTTTACCCAGGAGATACCCTGGAGCCAAAAATCAATTTTAATAGTCGTTTTACATGCTTTTGTAGTTCTAAAAAGACTACACGAGTCTTTACGGCTACACTGCAGTGTTTTGTGGCTTACATCACTCCCTTAGACTCGTCATCAATTTAGTAAGACTTTATAGAAACTTGTGTTTTGGTGGAATTGTGTAATTATTGTGAAGGCTCTAGTCCTTGGTTGTATAAGCAGAATCCGTTAGGATTAGAAGACTCTTGGGTCGCTTAGAGCGCCACCTGCAGGATGGGGGCTCTGCTGCAAGCCCTCCCCAACGAGCCAGAAATGAAACGATAACTAAAATTGATTATTGTAGTCATTATAGGTGTGATGATAAACATATTCATGCCGTGAAAGCTCGGTACAGATGCTAGACGTCCATAATCAAAGTTCACCAGTCAGTCTCAGCTCTTTTGGTGCTCAAGTCTAGAAGCGTGCACACGTTTTGCTTAGCTGCACTTAGCTAGCAGCCACATACAAACCAAAAGAGACAGAAAAAGTGAAAGCTCTCTACATCAAACAGCATGAACGGCAGAATAACTCAGAAGCTTACAGACCTGCCGCTTTATTTCCAATGAGCTTAAAACATGATCCATCAGCAGCAGCAGCAAGGAGAAACGTGCTGCATAAATAGAAAGCTGTTATGGCTTATGATGAGAACTCTGAATGTGCTGTGGCAGGTCATTTTTGTTTATGTTTCAGTTTAGCCTGACAAGAGTCCCTTTCCCACTCTAGGACTCACCTAGCTGATAAAACTTCCTGTTTGGCAGTAATGAAACATCTGAGCGCCAGTTGTTTCCTTTGAGGTCATAGGGATCGACATCGGTGATTGTTTTCTGAAAATGCCAAATCCCTAAGGGATGCGTTCATCCTTGTTCTTTTTGTCCATCCCTTTGACTCTTGTGTGCTGCTTCAACTGCAGCTTCCCCTAGCAACACGAGTCGTACACCTAAAATGGCACCGGGGTGTGTGGTTGACAGGCAGATCACGTGTCTGACAAAGACCAATGGCCTGGTGGACGGTGGCGACAGTTAGTGGCGATTCCAGCTGATTAACTAAGCACAGCCCTGGTTCATCCTCTGTCTGTGTCGAGGTCGACTTGGTTAACCTGCTGACATGTTTCCAGGTCGCAGAGTCTCTGTTCGAGAAAGACGGAGACTTCCTGGTCCGAGACTCGAGCTCTGCTCCGGGCGACTACGTTCTGAGCTGCTTCTGGAACAACTGCTTTCTGCACTTTAAGATCATAAAAGTCGTCCTCCGTCCAAAAAAGGTGCATTCTTGGTATTTTTAATCAGCACTGTCTTTTTGAGATTAAATTATTTATGAAATTTGTAATAAAACAAACACAAAAATTACATTATAGGCAAAATTGGGGATATTTCACCAAAAGATGTGTTAGCCAAATAAAGGTGCTTGAGTAATGAATAAAAGGCAGACAACGACGGGATTCTGAAACCTGATTTCCAGCAGATTTGCTTTATTGAATTGAATTAGATTACAGATTTGCATGTGAATAGTTAGTAGCAATGATATTTGTCATAATTTTTTTTCTTCAGCTTGAAGTGTCACTAAAAGAAATCAGACATGCGCATTGATCCACAACACTTAGAGTGAATGCCACAGAGAAAACATTCAGAAACTGTTAAAGACAAACAGAAAAACAAATGATTTCATCAATATGTCTCAAACTTCGAGCTGTTGGATGAATAATTCTTTGTATTTCTGAGTGGCTGAGACACTTTTTGATAGTGATTTTATTGGAAATATACAATAGAGAGAGAGAGATCAACAGTGAAGGCATGCTCCAAGAGCAATTTGAGACAATCTATAGATTTTTATTGTTTTATTTCTCACAGATTTGAAGCTGCTTTGAATCCAGATGGAGGAGAGCTAGACCCGTGTTGCTTCCTCCACCTGTTAAAGACTCCGCTCTACATCATGTGCATCCTTCTGTGTCCCAGGGTTACTCTCGGTTACTGTACCAGTTTGAAGAAGATCGCTTCGACAACGTTCCCGCTCTGATCCGATTCTACGTCGGCGGGCGTCGACCCATCTCCAAGGCCTCGGGTGCTGTCATCTTTCACCCAGTCACGCGGACCCTACCCCTGCGTGTCATCTCTGAGCGACAGGCGGAGCTCAAAAACAGCAGCAGTAGAGATGGAGGGGAGGAGAAACAGGCCAAACACAGCAAGAGACGCAGCTTCAGCTCCTCACAAAAAGACACGCTGCAGGTCATCAATCCACTGCTGAGGTCGGAGCGGACGTGGCGCATGATGATGGATGTAGTTTAACAACACGGCAGAATAATGAATGTTGTTTTTTATGTGGGGCAGGAGTGGAAGTCAGCCTGCTAACCTGGAGAATGTTGGAAGGAGGCCTTCCCTTCAGTCTGCACAGTCTGACAGCAACCTGCAAACTGGTACATTACCAACATTTGATCTTTAATGTCCATAGGGACAAGTGTCTTGGCTGCTTGATTTTGACAATTACTCACAAGATGTAGAATTTTTGCATTGGTCTACTTTAACACATCTGCAGATACGAAATCTACAAAAATATTGATTTAATTCACAAAGGCTTCACCGCTGCAACAGATCTGTCTCCACACCGAGTTTGAATTAGCTGCTGACTTGTTTTAATGTTGTAAAAAGAGTTATTCATCACAGCATGTTTATGTGCACATGTGAAATGAGGCTGCGTAGAAAAGCCTTTTGTAGTTCCAGAGGGAGCTGTGCAGATTAGAGTTTTCAGGTTTGAAAATGAGAGGCAAGAAACCTGTGGCCCATTTCTTGTTTCAGCCTGAGGCTCGAGGCCAACGCATTTGCTACGAGCTTATGTTAAACTTAAACGTAGTTATTAAGGAGGTAGAATCTGTGGAGAAGGCGCATTCAAGATTCTTTCTGAACTGTATCTTCTGAATCAGACCGTGAGTTACGACCACATTGCATAACCAGTGTAGCAAGGCATAAACCGCAAAAAATCTTAATGGTAAAAAACAACAGCAGGTGAAGCTCCTGCAGGGGATTTTTGGGGGTTTGAGCTGAAACGTTATAGATGTTTAAAGTGAATGATGTCTGAATTATGGGGATTACTAAAGATGACAAACTCAATATTCTAGATCCAATGCTGCTTGATCTGTGTTTAGCAAAAAATATTTAAACCGACTTAAGGTACAATCCACTATGTTGCCAAGTGTTGGGAAGTCTGCCTTTACACACAAATACATGACATTTAAAGATGTCCCATTTTCATTTGTGAGGTTTAATACGTAGTTAGACCACCTCTTGGAGCTGTAACAGTTTCATCTCGTCTGGGAAGACCTAGGATTATCTTAATAGGGATTAATTTGGACCATTCCTCCAGAAGATGTTGAATGAGAAGGTATGGCTTCAGTCTCCACTAAAGGGTCAGGATGAGGTCAGGACTCTGGGGTTCCTCATCTCTAGTCATGTCCTTATTGGAACATATGCTTATGGCAGAATATTGTACTTTAAAGGGATACTGTGCAACCTTTTTCATATTTTCAAATCATTTTCTTGAGCCAGTATGTGCTAAAATGACCCTATACAAGGTTATTGAAAAGTCACTCAGACCCCCACCGCCCTCTGGCCAATATACCGCACTTGCAACTTCAGACTGGCAGGCCGCCACCTGTTCACTTAAAAAAAACTAAGCTGACATGCCTGGCGCTGCAGTCGGCTTCCAGCACATTTCCTGCTTGTTTTAGATCGTAAACACAGCTGATTTGTTTGATTCAGTGATGAACCAGTCCTCTAGAAACTAATGAAGGCTGAGGAGACATTTCAGCTGTTAGATTGCGGTATTAAAAAGGCAAATGCACTGCATGGAGATAAGTTTTATTTTCTGTTTAACCACAGTGAATTAATAACGGACACTAAGGGGTGCTAAAAGCAAGCAAAACTGCCGGGTGTCCCTTTAAAGGAGCAATATGTAATAATTCTACGATGAAATAATCACAACACAGTCTAGTATCTCAGGAATGTTGGAATGAAGGTTACATTTAAACAGATTTTATTCTCAGCCAGCTGAGGGGCTGTCAGTTTTTTCCAAAACAAAAGAGGGATGTAGTCACTAATTACAATCGGTGAGGTTTCAGAGTCTGTGCAGAGCGAACACTGCAGCACCAGCATTTGTAATTGAACACCAGCAGGCAAAAATACCCTGAATGCAGTAAACAGGAGTGACCCAGAAGTTATTTCTACCCCTCAGAAGCCACGGCATCTTTTTATTTTTCTCTAATATCTGGTAAAAAAGGCTAGATGCTAATGTTGAGCTAACAATGCTAACGGTGAATTTGAAGCAAATAGTTGGCTCTAAAAATATCTCAAACTACTTTTTCAGTTATCAACAACTTATTGCAGTGAAATGTGTGTGTGAAGTGAATAATGAGTGTCAGTTGTGGTGTCTTACTTCCTTTGATGGGTCGTTCAGAACAGCAAGCTAACTGCAGGCAATCAATCACAATTCCTCTAATGCTGGAGAAATAATATTGTAAGTGCTCCCTACCGTAAAACACCCAAGAGTGCTAACACCACGTAACAGGGTATTTATCTACTTATCATCTTTCTGTGCATGACTTGTTATGTTTGTTATCTACAGTAGAAGCTTCTGGGGCTGATCCATAACTGGCAACAGCCATGAAACTCACACAACGGTAGTGAGAGAGTAACTTTTGGCCTTGAAAAATGACCTGCAGCATCCAGATTTGACAACAGGATGTCATTCTTACTTCATTCTTACACATAGTACCTAAAGCCTCCTACTTTTTACTCTTTTTTTTTTGCTTCCAATCAGAAGGGCTTTCTTATAATCTTTTAAAATGGGTTTGTTAAATCGTTCTCCAGGCTTCTTTAAAGCTTTTCGTTGAATTACAGCTGCCTTTGGGTTTAATTGTCTAGTTCTCATACTTGACCTGCCAGTTTATGTTAAGTTTAATATTGTAAACACTGACTGAGTTAATTGGTTTATTCATATATTATGAGTATGTTTTACTGATCAGAGCATAATGTGAGCTGTAGTCTTTATGCTTCACCCAGGTATCCCACAGAGCTCTCAGTCAGAAGAAAGTCCCGAGTCCATCTCCCCTGTGTTTCGCACCGGCAGCGAACCCCTTCTGACTCCACAGCCACGCCACACACGGCCCCTACCTCCAGGTATCATTTGAGCATGAACTTGTGTTTTTTTTTTTTTTTCATCCATGACAAACAGCACACTCTTCTGAAGTCCTGTCTCTGTACCTGCAGGTGGTGGTGTAACACTGCGAGGCTCCGACAGCCAGCTGCACCCCAGAGCTCCTCCTAAACCTCTCAGGGTCTCTACTGTTTTCCCCAACGCCATACCACCCCCTCCCTCAGACCGAGATGTAGATCCCTCATCTTTCTATGATGAATTGGTCATACAGGTAAAGAAAGTAAAATCTTCTCATCTCTTTGTTTCTTCTCTGTCTCGGTAATGAAGAACAGGCCCTCCAGCATCTCAGTAAAGACAGCATGGAGAGTTTAAACCCCCTTTTGTTGTGTTCAGGTACCACAGTCGAGGCAGAAAGGCCATGTGGACCGGCTGCGTGCAGAGGAGAAGTGGCAGAGCCGTGCACGCCTCACAGAGACTTCCTTTGGATTTTTGGAGGCCCAGAAGCACGAAAAATCGACACAGCTGCAGCTTGATAAGAACCTCCAGAAGGCAGGAGAGGAAGTGGAGGACTGGCACTTTGAACGACCACATGTTTGTATATCTGACATCTTCTTCACTGGTTAGAGTGTTCACATTTGCTTCTGACTGGAGTAAAAAATCACCAACAATTAGTTATAATTTTTCTAATTTTCCTTTTCAAATTAAGTTTTAGTGATTTACAAATGTTATGTTTTTTATTCCAATTCTTCTGTAACTGCACTGATAATTAAAAAGCCAAGCAGCATTTATTCTGTCAACATACATTAGAACTTTCAGGAGTCCGTGTTATAATAATTTATCTTTTTCTTTCTTCATTTTTTGTTTTTGTTAGAATTTTTTTTTGTTGGTTTCTTAAAGGAGACGTATTGTGCAAAACTCACCATATGCATCCTTTAGTGCTTCTATGTGGATATCTACTGCCTCTTTAAATACTCCAAACGTGAAAAAACACATCCAACTGTTCCCTGTCGGTGTTTGGTTTTGGCAATTATGTACCTAAAACGATCAATCTTTAAAGTTCCCCGTTTGTGATGTCACAAATGGGAAATTTAAAATAGAACTACCTCTCACATGGAGGAGCAGCAGCTCTACTTCGAGCTCCTCCCAGATATCAGAACTTCTCAGCTTATTGACCCTTTGCACGTGACGTCACGCCACTCATGTGACCACCCCCTTCGCCATGATGGACGGCAAAAAGACCGTTTACACCCGTTGAAACTCCAGTGAAGCTAGTCAAAACAAGTCAGTTTGTAGCCTTTTATCATTTGTATTTAGTTGATTTGACAGTAAAATGGTTTTAGCTTGCTGCGTGGTTGGCTGCACTAACAGACAAGGATGCAAACTCAACTAGTTTTGTTTTTTTTTAATAACTTTGATGAAGACTGAGGACGGATATGAACTGCCGCGTCAAGCGGACTAGCAGGCCTCAGATTTGCAGCGAACACGTTTTTTCCGGGTAAGATTAACGTTCATTTATTTCACGAGGAAGACAGGGACAGGGATTAATGTGATGTGCTTCTACTCGTTATTGATAATCCTGATGGATGGGTATTTCACCACGGATGATACGCGTCGTCCACTGTAGTGTAAAGCGAGATAATTATTAACAATATCAAAGCTCCGATGTATGATTACGTGTGTTAAAATTACGTTATTTATTTTTTTATATGAGCGTCGCCGTTCAGAGATTTTCCCTTTGTTTAGTAATCGTGTCGCTCACTGTTTACATGCTTTTGCCGTCCAGCATGGTGGACCCATGTGATTAGGTGAGTTGGTGCAAAGGGTCAATAGCGATCTGAGGGGGTGGGGTGGGTGGGTGTGTGTGTGTGTGTGTGGGTGGGTGGGGGTGGGGGGGGACGGGGGGCGTGGCCTAGCTCCAGCTTGTCTCTTAAAGTGACAGATCCATGATACGGCTCATTCTGGAAAGTTCTGAAACTGTCTAAAAACTGCTGAAAATACTTTATGTGAGAGGGATTTGGTTTTGACCATAGAACTGTTATAAAGTCATAATATTCTCTCTTTAGGCGTTATAACATATGCATCCTGATCTTTTTATAAACTGAACATAACAATAATCTAACACAACCTGCCAATAACTGAGCACAGGTGTGGCTTTATCCTGCTTGTGTCCTTTTCATTCAGAGACATTTCACTGCTAATGGAAAGTGAATTAAACTAAAAGCATCTAATAATGTGATAAAAGCATCTAATAAGTATGTTTTTGGTTACAGATAGAAACCTCATCAAGTTTCCAGTTGAACCAGTTTAAATCGCTGCTCTTGCCGGAGAACAACCGACCTCTGGAGTCCAGCGTTCTGCTCGCCGTCAAAGAGCTCTACAACCCTTCAGACGCCAACACCCTCGCTTTGCACATGCTCAGTGTAGACTGCCAGGTAGCCCCAGAACCACTCATGCTGCTTAATTGGAACATTATAATATAAAACAACAAAAGCCAGATTATATTCATGTATTCTATTAAAATGTGTTTAAATTTTTTTTTTATTATTATTTTGAAATGTGTTGGAGTAGATCCGTTGCTCCTCCACATCGAGAGCTTGTAGATGCCTCCTGGACGCCTCCCTGGTGAGGTTTTCTTGGCATGTCCAACTGAGAGGAGACCAAAAGGAAGACCCAGGACATGCTGGAGGGACTATGTTTCTCAGCTGGTCTGGGAACGCCTTGGGAATCCCCCTTAGGGGCTGGCCCAAGTGTCTGGGGAGAGGGATGTCTGGGCTCCTCTGGTTAGGCTACTCCCCCCACGACCTGGCCCTGGATAAGTGGAAGAGAATGGATGGATGAAATGTGTTGCTGTTTAAAAAGCTTCTATTAGTATCTTACCCAGCTTTCTGAACAGCCTGTGCTCAGAGAAATTGGGTTTATGTCCGATAGGACTGATCAGTAAACAGAACTAAGAAACGTAATTATGTATTATATAGTTTATGTGGGTGTTTTTATGAAGCAATTTATTTTTACTAAATTCATTCAAACAATCATCTTCATGGTGAGTTGATAGATCCTAATGTGTTTACAGGTTGCACGTATTGTTGGTGTGACCGATGAGCAGAGGAGGATTATGGGAGTCGGTTCTGGGCTGGAGCTCGTCACACTGCCACATGGACACCAGTTACGACAGGATTTGCTAGAGAGGTACACGCCACTGAGCACTTTCCTGCTTTGGGACCACAGCTTCACACCCCTCAAACCGCCTAATTTGTTTCAGGCATCATCTAATAATGCTTGGGGTGGCTGTGGACATCCTGGGCTGCACAGGGACTGTGAGCCAGAGAGCAACAGTTTTACACAAAATCATCTTATTGGCTCAGGCCCTCAAAGAACACACCCACAACCTCTACTCCTTCTCGGCTGTGATGAAGGCGCTGGAGATGCCTCAGGTAGAAATGTTGTGCTTCAGATCCTCTCCTTCAGATGGAACAGGGTTTTTATTCAGTCATAACATGTTGTGTTTGCAGATAGTGCGCTTGGAGATGACATGGCGAGCGTTGAGAAGGAATCACACAGAAAGTGCAGTTTTGTTTGAGAAGAAGCTCAAACCCTTCATGAAGTCGCTGAATGAGGGGGACGGTGAGTGAGGTGGTTTGATCCAAAGCCTCCAAGACAATAACTTATAAATGAAGAGTTTTGTATGTTTGAGGAATACTTGACTCTACATCACCAGTAAAAATGTTTAAAAGGGGGGATTTTTAAAAAAAATGAATAAGAAGGAGAGAGAGAGCTAGTTATTGATCACCTACAGGTGCTACAAACACCAATTCAGAGACTGGTTAATGGGAAATGATCATTTCCTTTACACAGATTTCCAATTTTTTCTAAATGAATAACTCTAGATATGTTTTAATCAAAACACACAAGCAGCACACTTTTTAAGAGCCCCTATAAAAAGCCACACGAGCTACCGCCATCCCTACGGAGAGTCCTCACTAGCCAGACATACGAAAACTGAGCTCAGCAAACACTTTTAGTGTAAAATAATGCTGTTGGTGCTTTCAGTACCAAATAGAAAAAAATTCCCCCTTTAGAAAAATGTCGGATAAAAGGAATGATGCCTCTCTTCTGCAGTAGGGCCTGTGCTGCTCTGGTTCTGATGGATCCATGTTTGTCTTCAGATTCAGCCATTCAGGGTCCAGTTGCTGTGCCTCACCTGGTTCCTCTGTTAATGGTGATGGAGGGTGAGGACCCGGTTGAAAACAGCGACCGAGGCTGTCAGGTGCTTTATGATGTCCTCCAATCAGCTCGCACCGCTGCCTTACACGCCCAAGACTATCAGCAGCAAGCACACTCTCTGCTCACAGGTGCACACAATGCATTTAAATGTGAAACAGCTCAGAGAGAACCAATAACGCTCGTCCCTGCAGCAAAGTACATTCAACAAATGCTTTTAAATTTTATGCATCTTTAACGTCTGACTCAGCAGGAGGCTGGGAGCCAATCCCCGAGCTGCTGGAATCTTTCCGGACCGAGTTTGCCCTGCGGCTGTTCTGGGGTCAGCAGGGAGCAGTCGCAGACAAAAAGGAGCGGTACGAGAAGTTCGACAAGATTCTCCGAGTCCTGTCAGATAAACTGGAACCGGTGGAGATCACCCCACAACAACCAGAAGCTTTGGCTTGAGTCTGCTTCAGGAAGCTGATGTCAGAACTTTCTGCACAGGGCACAAACAAAAAGATAAAGAATCTTGTTTTGGCTGGGCCTCGCTGCTCTGGTTGAATGATGAGTTCTTAGTTACAAGACAAGATTTATTGGGAAATTTAAAATTTCCTGCGTTTGCTGAAGTGTGAGAGACTGTGTGTTTTCTAGACTTTTAATGAGAATGTATGGGGAGACTTTTACTGTGAAAAGGCTTCGAATTCATTTTCCTTTTACAGGAAATCAGGAAATGTACATTTTTTCCTCCGTGCTCACTCACGCTTGTTTTGGTGGTTCGGGTGTGCGCTCCAAACACGCTCCGGATTTGCGTTAAAGTCCCGCCTCCGTTTGATTGATAGCAACAGGCAGATTTTTCCACAGTCTCTTTTATAAGATTGAAACTCAAAACGGGAAACTGTCAATAATGCGGGACATGAGTCTCAATTTGCGGGACACGTGCGGGACTGTCCCGCACAAAGCGGGACATAAGGTCACCCCTAAGTGTGTATGTTTCAGGGAAATGGGTGTGCTTTTAGAAAAATGGCATTATGATTTTGTAATCTAAGATCAAAAGGTTGTTTATAGTGTTTAAGCAATCAAGAAAAACTGTAAAACCGATAAAAAATGGCCACTAGGGGTGATAAAGCACAACAGAACTAACAATTGTCTCTTTAATCTGTCCAAACTTTGCTAAAACTTCTTGTTTCACATAAATATTTTGCATCAATGTTATAATAATATGTCACTTCACTGCACATCTTTACATCTGCCCAGTTTATCAAATGATCCTGTTGATAAGCACCTTTCTCAGATGAATGCTGTTTACTTGTTTACACCTCTGACCATAATGATGAAAAATTGTCACACTAAATAATACTTTCCCAGAGGGTTGTCTGCAGCTTGGTTTACACCCATAGCTACAGGTAGGTGCAGCCCAAAGCATTTAGCATTGCATTAGAAAAAACACTTTATTGTAATGTTTGATACAAAAGATGTTACATTAATGCTGGAAGTACATCAGGAGAGAATTACAGGAATAAATGGGATACCACTCACTCTTTGCATGGACACTATTCAGTTTATATGGACAGACATTTAATTTGTGAACCCCGCTTTTACCTTCACAGGGGACCGAGTCATATATATATGTGTGTGTATATATATATATATATATATATATATATATATATATATATATATATATATATATATATATATATATATATATATATATACATATACATATACATATATATACATATATATATACATATACATATATATACATATATATATACATATACATACATATACATATATATGTATGTATCTATATTTATACAAATATATATGTGTATATATATATATAAACACATATATATATATATATATATATATATATATACACACACACACACACCATACTCTCAACCATACAGTGATTATTATTGCAGTTAAAAGACATTATCACATAATTTCATCAGGAAAGTGGTTTGAGCAGAAAATTAGAATATTAAATGATAATTTCAGCAGGTTATTAGAACTAGTTGTAACCAGAGCTTTACAGCTCAGCATAAGTGTTGGCATAAACAAACACATTGTCATGAGTTTTTGTGCTCACACAGTAACAGAATCTTTGTGTGTGTTGTAAATAACTAGGGTGAGGAGGACACGACTCTGACTGTCTGCATCATAAGACACTATCTGATGGTACAGAGAGCTGAGAGGGGTGGCATGTTGGACCGTAATCAGCCTTTGTGATCACACACATCCATCTCACCAAACCATCACTGGCTGAGATAAAAGCTGTAGAGATCAGCTACAATTATCTGGAATGACTTTGCATTCACCTCCCGCTTTTAAATTTCTCGAACAAATTCCGAGACGGAAGTTAGGCGTTGATTTTGACATAAGAGGAAGGTATATAACCTTCCTCTCCAGAAGCTCTAAGGACTCTCATCCATCCGTCTCCTTTATCCTTCTCCATAACAGTCAACAGCTCTCCCTCCATAATGGAAATGGTTCCTTCGTTGTTGCCTGCACATAAAACATATAAATGTACAAGTAGAGGATTAAAACACTGAAAGTAGACTTATTTATGAACACGCTCACAGTGAATCATAAATGTACCTTCAAAGGTGTAGAGAGCGGTGCACTGGCCGACGGGCATCTCAATGTCATCAAATTCATCAAAATCTGTGTAGATGTTCTGGGAAGGGTCGCTGGTCATTTCAAGGCTGCTGAAACACAAATCAGGATGATGACAGTTTTTATTTTGCAAAAGATGTAAAGATTTGCATTAGAAATAAGAGTTTCACCCCTTCACTGCATTAACTACAACCAGTGTGTCAATATAATCACGGTTAAAGCACATTTTTGGCCAGTTTGAAAAATGTCAAACTATCTCTTTAAAAACAGGCCTCACCTGTGCTGAGAGTTATTGTTGGTGTTGTTGGAAGACTCCTCTCCTCCCACTGCTTCTGATAACCACGTCTGTTATAAATCAGAAGGTTACATTTCTTTTTCAATTCACACAAGTTACCAGACAGTATGTTCATGCATGTGCGGCTGAGACCTCGTATTTAGCGAGCTCCCCCTTCAGGTGGCCTATTTTCTGGTTTGTTTGACAGATTTGAGGCTCCAGCCTGGCAGGGTCTCCCAACTGTGAATTCTTCACGTACACATCCTTCATCTTCTCCAGCGCGTCACTGAGGTCGAGCAGAGGGGGGAAACAGTTGGAAGCGTTGCAATTTGGGAAATGCATATATGTGCTTATGAAGACTGGTTTGTGAATGAGTGACTTTGTACTTGTGCATGTGATAATGCAAAGAGTTTAAAGTATTCCTAGAATATCTCAGATTTTAATTTCATGAAATGGTTTAAAGCACAAAACACTTGGCTATAAATTAGCATTAAATGGTTTATATCATTAAATGTTGGTTATATCAGGTTCAGTTTATCAGCAGAGCTGTAATACGACTCCTCTGTTTGCCACTACTGTTGGTCTGGAGTGAGTTATTTCCCACAGATGATTTTACTGTGATGGTTTTACCTTTGGTCTTGCTCCTTTTGCAGATCTTTACTGATATCGTCAATCTTTGCTTGCAACTTCTTCTTTCTCTGCTCAGGAGGAAGGTGGGAGAAATCCTCTGCAGCAGCTTGCTACAAAAAAACAATACAAACACTAAGTGTCCTGAATGTTAGGTACAACCAGAGTTGCAGAGCTCATCTGCTCCTGACACAATATTACAACTAATTAAAAAGGTTCAACATTTCAAAACAGAAAAAAATGAATAAGGACCAAATTAGAACTGTAAAAATATTCATTTGTAGTGAAAAAAATAAGTAATTTCTTTTAAAGAATAGTTTATAGTAGTCTAGTAGTTTAATTTTAAATCAATGATGTTTTGTACTCTTTTAAAAACTAACAACACACAGAAAGTAATTTTATTTCTTCCAATAATGAAGACCTCTGAAATCGGGTTTCGGCACCATTTGTACCTATATTTGCTTGTGCCCTAGATTGAATCTAATTATCATTCACATTTCAGCTCTGTATATTATTGATGCATGCACTGAATTCAGTACAATTCAATTCAGGTAACTTCTATAGCACCAAATCACGACAAGAGTCGTCTCAAGGCACTTCTCAAAGTACACATTCCAATTGAGTCCAGTTCATTCTGCCAATTAGTTTAAATGTTACTATGTAAGGAAACATGGCAGATTGCATCCCGTCACTGACTTGTTGTGTCAGAGAATTTACAGTAATCCCCATACTGAGCAAGCATGTAGCCACAGTGGAGAGGAAAACTCCCCCTTAACAAGAAGAAACCTCCAACAGAACCTATGAACAGCTATCTGCTACTGAACTCAG
Source organism: Nothobranchius furzeri (assembly GCF_043380555.1). NCBI lineage: Eukaryota > Metazoa > Chordata > Actinopteri > Cyprinodontiformes > Nothobranchiidae > Nothobranchius > Nothobranchius furzeri. The sequence continues at coordinate 9,094,636 of NC_091744.1, read as the reverse complement.
CTAATAAACCTAGCGGACACAAAATCAACAAGATGTTTGAATGAAATGTTTAACATATTAAAATTACTCTTATATCAAGGATTTTCATGGTAATATTTGAAAATTACATTAAGTGATATAACACTTACTGTAAAATGCAAAAAACAAACAAACAAAACAAAAATAACGAATGCTATTTTGGTGTCAACGTTTAAGGGCAAATACAATGTTTTCTGTCACATCCTCTTTAAAATTAGAATGGATTTTTATTTGTCTAATTTTATGTTTGATAACATTATTTTAGATTTAAACAAGTATTAACTTGGTCAACTCAGATTTTTTAAATCTACAATTTGAAAACCAAGTTCACTCTTTTTTTTTCCCAACACTTGTTGTGGTCTCTAGTATAAATGAATGCCTTGTCATTTAATCTCTGTTGCAAAATGCTGTTGCGTCCTGTTTCTTTAAGGAGAAGTGAGCTAGAGCAGTGTGCCTGCCTTGTTTCCTTATATTTGGACTTCTCGCCTCTGACTGGCTAACAGCAACACAACTCTACCACTGACTCGGCTTGCTTTGCAACATTGATGTTTTATCTCCACAAATAGCACAAGTCTGGAGGAGTTCTGTCATGTTATGGAGTTGCTAATGCTAATAGTTAGCTTATACTAGCCAAGACACGAAAAGCAGCTATGTTTATTTCTGCCTGATAATTGAGTCTTAAAATAGTTTTTGCTTTTATTTTTTAATTAGCTTTGTGTTTTTTATACAATAACCCTTTGCATCTGTTCTCATAGTTAATTTTTTCTACCATGTGCTTTTCCACGCAAAATAAGCTAGAGAACTGAGGACTCAGTAGGAGGTGGGAGTTTGACAAACAAGCCTCACACACAGGGCCGGCTCTAGGTAATTTGGTGCCCAAGGCGAGACTGCCCATGTGCCCCCCCCCCCCCCCCCCCCATGCCTGCATGCCTCTCATCCAAAACCCACCCACCCACCACATATTGGAGAGAGCAACTCCACAGTTATTCCTTAGTTACAATTTTTTTATTTTAAATATTCACACAGCAACTCTTTAAAGTCAACAGCCTGAAGAATAAATGTAAGCTTGAAAGATAAGTAACCTGAGAATATTACAATTACCAACAACTCAAAATGTTGTGCAAATGTCATTGGGGGGGATGCAAAATCAAAAGCAGCATTAAACTGTGCAATCAAAAGCAAAACTCAAATATCAAAGTGTCATCATAAAGAAAGTTCTACTTTCCATTTTGTTCAACTGCTGTGGCCAGTCAGCAGGATCCATGGGGCCAGCAGCTCATACATGTTCACAAACATCTGTTGAAGCTGATGATGGTGTCTCTTCAGGCTGTTGGATTGGAGCGCTGAGTCTGCTGGTGTGGTGTTGGGTTCTTCTTCTGTGAGAAAATACACACACGCACACACACACACACACACACACACACACACATGCACACACACACACACACACACACACACACACACACACACACACACACACACACACACACACACACACACACACAAAGCAACTTAACCCTCTGATGCATGAATTACTTAAGAACAGTGCCACTTTCACATTCATTATTCCTCAGCCATGTGCAGTGATGCTCTTCATTATTTTTAATGTTACTGGACTTTTTATTTTATTGATCTTTTTTAATCTGTTCTATGAAAACATGAATAAAATGATCAAAAACAGGTGGAAGTGAGTGCATCCATGGGGAATATTTAAAAAAAAAACGTATGTCTCACTCTCAGGTGCTCTTCAGCATCAAATAAATTGTAGAATATGAGGAAGAAGAACTGGTGATCTGAGGCACTATGAGGTTTTCATTTATTAAACAAGGAAACGCCGACACGTTTCTGTACGACCTTCTTCAGGGCATAAACCTTTATGCCTTGAAGATGACTCACTATGTCAAAAACTAATGTCCATCTTTCTTTTTTTTTTTTTTTTTTACAAATTTACAGCAATAACATCTTAAGGAGACAATTTCAGATGTGCATGTTCAGATTATTTAATATTCTCAATGCTAAATCAATGCTGCACTGATTGTGCCAAACACAAGTGTCTGGTGTGGATTTAAATAAATTAATTTTGCATATCGATATATGTGATAAGCCGTTTAATTTGAAAAAGTCCGTTTCTACTGCTGATTACAAATAGCCTAACAAGTAACTTACTCACCTGGTTCTAGATGCTGAGATTGTAGCTCAGTAAATGTGCTGCTGCTGCTGCGTGATGCCTGGATAGAAGACGCTGCAGCGAAAACAAGAAAGAGACGGCATAAGATGTCATGCTGGGTTTAGGCAGTGCGATAGGCAGTTCTCACTCCCCGCTGGGCCCGGCGGCAGCGGGGGAGTCCCCGCCACGGCCGCGGCGGTGCCGCCCGCCCGATGTGTCGGACAAAGTTGAAATGTTGCTACACCCACACCTAACGTTCTTCTGATATGAAAATATTAAATTCATATTGTATGCGTACTTAAAACTTGAATCAATGTTCATAAAAAGGCTGCAATCACACTCCAAAAAACGATAAAACAAATCTTACATTCTTTATCAACACAGTGAGACTCAACAGGTGTAGAAGACAGTCCCGCCCCCCTGGTGTCAACAGGTGCCTGTCGTGGCTGCAGATATTGTCTCACTGCATCTGGACATGATTCAAAAGTAAAATTAATTGGTTAAAGTTACGAGATACTGTATTGTGTATGTAAACAGCTAGCGAGGGTCCGTCCGTGGACCGTGCGTGGCAGGAGAGGCAGTTAGCTACAATTGTAACGCAAAAAGTTCCTTTGCCAAATTTATAAAGTCTACATACCTCTGCTTTGGGCCCGTTTTTTTCCTTCCTCCTTCCTTCGCTTTCGGAATGCTGATCCCGATGGCTTAGGTGTTCTTTTCATCATAAAATACCAAAAGTTTAAACGCGACGACAACAGGATGTCCTTCTACAGCGCTACCCAAACACGTGATCTACGGCACCCTTAACGGTCAAACGCATCAGAGCGGTGGCCCAAGCGGGAGCTCGTCATGCAGCCAGATCATTAGAATTTAAATATTGATATTTTAATTTCATGTCATTTCAAAGGGGAATTTTGAGTATGTAGAGAGTGCATTTCATATAACAATTTTAATAAACTTTTTTTTTTTTTTTTATTTCGTGCCCTATCCATCAGATGGTGCCCCAGGCGGCCGCCTGTGTCGCCTGTCGGCAAAGCCGGCCCTGCTCACACAAGAACTAACATGTTAGATTTGTTTTAAAGGGAATGTGTGAGGTGCATTGAAAGCTCTGAAATGGACTCAGAACTTTGGTTTCAGCCACCAAGTATGAGCTTTAATTTTTATATAAAGGTAGAATTTTGGAGTTGGACCTTTTCCAATTTGACTGGAGAGGAAGAAGCCGGGCTGGTGGAACAGATGAGCAAAAGGAGAGAAAATGATGTTGATCATGAAAAGAAAAGAAGACTACTGAATCAAAGAAAATGAACAGATTTTTGTAATATTGCGGATAAAGAGAAGGCACAAAGTGTTTCGAGGCATGTCTGTGCAGAGCTCTGGAATTAGAATTTGCCCTGTAGGGAAGCAGGTTGGTGGAGAAGATATGCGTACGTGTGTGTGTGTGTGTGTGTGTGTGTGTGTGTGTGTGTGTGTGTGTGTGTGTGTGTGTGTGTGTGTGTGTTATAAGGCATCGTTATAAGACTGCAAGTGTCACTTTGAGATTTTAAAGAGACCGGCTAGGCTAAGATAAGAGAAAAGTTAGAAATCAATATTTCATTAAAGTTATTCATAATAATCAATTATGGGGCAAACACTGTCTTAAACCAGAGAGACTGAAACTATATTAAGCAATAGCATTTTTATTTGGATGACTAAAGTCGTCATTTGCGTACGTCACACGTCGCATGTACAGGAAGCAGAAAATCCATGTGTTAGGAGATCGTTTTGGGCCGCTGCTGTAAAAAAAAGTGAGGCGCGAACCAAAAAAGCTTCTGCTGATCACAATTCAACAACGAATTATGAAAGAACGGATAACGCTCGAAACAAAATTCTTCCTGATGTAAGAGGTGAGTCTCCTCTTTGTTTTGGTAGTTTTGGCGTTGACATCATCATAGAGCGCAACGTTCTGTGACTCTTAAAAAAAAGAGTAAAAACGCTGAAAAACGCTGGCAGCGAAGGGTTTTACTGATCAGGAAACGGCTGGCAGTGAATGAGTTAAAGTGGTTGCAGGAACCAAATTTTGCCACAGGATGTAATTTGTACTTCATTTCTACATAATGCACTTTTAAGATCCCTAGGTGGTCTTATTCTGACAACACCATGCTAATCCAGATTATCTCAACCAAGTTTGAGGACAAGCATCTTTGTTACACACTGTAGAAGCAAACAGTGGCAGATTTAGCAATTTGGGGGCCCAAGGCGAACACAGACATGGGGCCCCTTACACTAAATTTTCGACAATCTTACCTTTAACTGGATTTGCGAAACTCTCCCCTCTTCTGACATGAGTTATTTTCCCTTTTTATTAGTCCTCCTCTTTTTTCCTGTATTTCCCTCCCTTTGAGCGCTTTCAATATTTGCTCTGCTTTCTTTTTCCTGTCAGTGCTCCTGTGCTTTTGCCTTTGTTTTTTTTTTTCTATTTTCCATTTTGGTCTATGTTTTCCTCCCTTTAAACATTTTCTATTGTCTTTCCTTTCTGCTTCCTTTTGATGTTTACATCAAAAAACGACGTCACTTTCAGAAGTGAAAATAAAAGCTTTTATGAAGCACGCTGCTTTTTTCTCTTATTGGAGCCACTAGGATAACTCCATTTCATTCTTAATTGTTTTGACTATCGCTTTGCGTTTGTTACGAACGCTCCCGCCTCTCTTCTTCTTATTTGTGGTCTTATGGCACTTGGCAAACAATTTGGTGCATTACCGCCACCAACTGGATTGGAGTGGCATGACTATCAATCACTTCCTGTTTGTGCATCGCCGTCTTAATAACCCTCTTATGACCATAATTATAACAGGGCCGCCTGGTATTTTTTTTATCTTATGGCTGTAAAATTGTAATAAAAAGTGCAAAAAGTGTGTAACTCTTCTCCTTTTTTCAGAACAACCTCAGCTTTCAGTGTTTGGTTTGTATTTAGAATTTATTTCTATTTAAGCTTTTAAAAAATCAGCTTAAAAGTGAAAAAAGCAAAAAACGGATTTGATTTTTTTACATTTATTACTGAACAGGAACTTCAAAATTACTGGGCAAACAATTTGGAATGAACAATTTAAACTTTGAACTGTAATGCATCTATTCTTAAAAAAGTTTGAACCCAGGTATCTTTTTTAGCAGTTTATGACCATTTATTTTTGTAAACTTTTACAATATTATTTATTTGATGTGGTAGGCATTGAAGCAGTTTTTCTCCAGCTGCAGGCAGAGTCCTGCACACCTCACACTGCCATGGGGTGCTTCTCTTGCACGCCGTGCACTGCTATACCAAAAACCTTTTGTTTTAGCAAAAATAATTATTTATTGTAAAAAGATAAATAATGCTGGAATGAAGCTGAATCTTACAATTAGCAAATAGTTGAGGGTTGTTCAAATAAAAAAATAAAAAATAAAGACAAAACATATCCTGGTTCACTGGAGATCTGTCCTTCTTCGTGGTCACTGTCTTCAGATATAAGCCTTCTGGGACACCTAATAGATCGTGTTGATTTTCTTTGAGGCATTTCCATAATTTCATGCCGGCTTTTTATGCTAATTAGCTTCCCCGTTCCGTTATCCTCTTTCAACGCGGCGCTGCGCTCCGCTGTGCTCCGTTTCAATCAGGCTGAACAGCAGGATTTCCCCTCGTAGTGATATTTTCCATAACTCTGATTGCTTCATGCTATGGATTGTTGGAAAGCTGCTTTTATGTACTTTTAGGAACTGTTGGATTTTTTTTTAATCTGATCAGCCATTGAAAAGTTATAAAACTGAGAATTTTGGATCACAAACTAAGCATGTCTCTGAATCTGTGTTGTTATTCGTTGCGCTCAAGACAGGGAATCCGGTGGCTACCATAATGTATTGTAAATACACAAAAAGCCCCATTTTTTATCTTTTCAGCACTTTTGGAATTTTAATGATATCTTGAACAGTTCAGGAATTATGGTAATGAGAAGTGCGCATGTCCAATCCCGTCTGCGGCGACAGGTTGGTAATAAGAATATTGCGGCATTAACGGAGGGATGCCGGCGATCAGGGCTAGGCTAGGCGGCTAGGCGGCCGCCGACCTATGCCTAATGGTAAAACCGCCACTGGAAGCAAATCCAGATGAAATCTAGAGTGAACATTGCTCACCTTGTGCTTCCTGAACAGCCGCAGCTTGGGGCGCAGTTTGGGCTGATTGAGGATGGTGTCTGAGTTTGATACTTTAATTCCCTGGGTGTAGTCTTCAAATTCCACATCTGCTGGCCGTTCAAACCCAGACTTGTTTTGCTCTATGAAAAGTAAGGAGTCCTGCATGGAGACAGACAGATGTTCTGGGTTTACCATTACCATAAGAGGTTAAAAATAAAACATTTGCAAAAAACGTCTGAGGGAAACGTGGTTGGTTTTTGATTTCACTGATGAAATTCGCCACTTCATCAACAACTCGACACAATCACAAGCCTGGTTCAGCAGTACCACAGGGATTAGGGATTTGTTTCCCTCTTTAAATTTGTCCACAACACACATTTTACACAAAATGATTCCTTGATGATCAACAATGGAAGGAATAATTCACTTTAACTCTTTACATTCTGGTCACAATAATCATTATCTGATTGTAGTTTTATAACTAACCAGGAGATTTAAAGCAAAACTTTTTTTTAACACTAAACTATTGCTTTCAAACTGGTTCCAGTGGTTCTTGAGCCTGAAACTTGAATAACTCGGTATGGGGCGTCACTCTGCAGCCCTCTGCTGGCCAGAAACAGCACTAAACGGCTTTAGTGGTTCGGGTCGGCACTAGTGGGAGGTACAGCGAGGTAGAGCGGGTTGTCCTGTAACTAGAAGTTTGCAGGTTTGATCCCAGCTTCCACCAGAGAATGCTGCTGTTGTGTCCTTGGGCAAGACACTTAACCCGCCTTGCCTGCTGGTGATGGTCGTAGAGGCCGGTGGCACCTGTGTATGGCAGGCCTCACCTCTGTCAGTCAAAAGTGATCGATACTAGAAAATCACATAAATCATTTTACTGCTGATGGGTTTTTCCTGTACACAGCAGGAAGTGAATTAATTTCCTTTCGCCGACAGATCACACTCGCCTGTTTCTCATCAATTTTTGTCCCCGCTGCAGTGATTCCCTCTAGACACCTGGAGATGATGGGCAGAACATTCTTCTCAATGTCTGAGAACTTGCAGTAGCCCTCCGCCATCTTACGGATCCTGTTCTCGTCCAGGTCCTGCAGCTTCTGTTTCACACACAAGTCCAACAGCTTTGTTTAAACTCTATACAGAAACCCCAATAACAAACCATAACCCAGTCCACTTGTACTACATTATAAAAGATTGTATTTGTCTCACGTTGAAGATCTGTGGTATCTCTACATAGTAGTAGCAGTTCTGTTCCTTGTTGTATTTCTGGAGCTCTGCTGCGTAGTCATTCCTGCACTCTTCAGCTGCACGTGTACGTGCATTAGCAACATGCTTGGCCTGCAAAGTAAAGAAAAATATACAAGCAGGCAGTGGGGAGGATAGAGCGTTGTGTATCCAAAGGTAGAGGAAGAAAGTATAATTAAGGGAGACAGGTAATGAAAGTTAAAGGAATGTTTTGTTTTCAAAAAATAGGAAATAACTGCTCAATGCTATAGTGTGTGTGTGTGTGTGTGTTTACTTTCTCAACATCAAGCTTAGTGGAATTAGGGTCGTTCTCTAGCCTCTCCACTTGCTGTACAGTTTTTTCAGCCTCCGCCCACTCCTTGGCGAAGCGCTTCTTCGTCTGCAGGCGAGAACACAAAAACACACATTCTTAGGCTTCAGCTAAAGTAGCATCAACAGAGCAAATATCAGGGAATTAATTCCCACTTAAAGTTTTAAATAAGAACATAGGATCAAGATTGACTTTATCCTTGGTGCAAATTTGTCACAGGCTTAAAGTTGGACTAATCATTTAGAAAATGTTGGTGAGTGCAGATCTAAGCAAAAAGCAATGAATGCTGAAATGAAATAGATCTAATGATATTATTACTTGCCGTTAGGCTCAAGCACCAAATCCCTTCTGTAAATATGCCAATGATGCTTCTATCTTATGTCTATTGGCCTACCCTGTACATATACAATGCAATTGTCCCAAATGTTTTTGGGAAAAAAAAGTTTCTAAAGCATCACCTTTTGTAAAACCTTGTTACTATGGAAAATTAAATAATTTCTCATAAGTACTTAAAGGGACAGATGTTGGGTGCTGGGCCTTGGAATATTTATTCACTCAAGTAAAAAAAAAACATTGTTGCAGAAACACCACATGCATTAGAAACCACACAAGCTCCTTCAAATAACAATCATGTGATCTGTTTCAGAGACGTTTAAACATCAATGTTTGACTCACACTCTCCAGGTGTTTTAAGCTGCTGTCTAAACTCTGCTGGGCTTTCCTGGCATCAGACAGGTGCTGGGAAAGGCAACACGTTGAGGTAAATCTGATGAGTCTTGTAATCACAACACAGCAATCGGTTGTCTGTCAAACTTCCCCGTTCCGATCACCCCCACTCACGTTTTTTCGCTCCTGTTTGAGTTCCTGCAGGTACTTGCTGAGGTTGTTACAGATGCTTTCAATCATGTTTTCAGCAATGAGCTCACGTTGCCCGGCATAATCGTTCAACTCAGCCAGGATATCCTGGAAAGATGCATAATTGCTATATCTACAACAAGAAATAAACAAAGGTACTGAATTATATGCAGTTGAGAGACGTTCACAAATTGATTTGGGTGAAATATTGTAAATAAAGCATTCATTATAATTTACAAAAAAAGTTACTTTTATAGTGATCAAAATAATCTATAATAAATTAAAATCACATAAAAATTGCATTTAAGGATGATATAACCCTGATTTATGTTTACGTATGTTTATATATTTAGCAGTCACTTTTGTCCAAAATGACTTACAGGTGATAATTAAGCCATCAGGTTACCCTTGAGGCTAACAACAATCACTTTGTCACTATAAAAGTAAAGTTACATTACAACATTTAACTTAAATGTTGGTAAATTGGCTGAAAAAACACCTTATTTTCCAAAAGCCTAACTCAAATTTTTTCATTCCTGCTAGGGATGCACCGATACCGATACTTGGACCTGAGTGCTCGGCGATACGATTACCGATACTTCTACCACACAAAAAAATCCAATGAATTGGACTACAGGTTTTATTTTCTTCTCTGCTTTCAATATGAAAAGACTGTGAGGTAGATAAAAAATAAAACATATTAATAGAATTGATCACAAAACTAAAACATTAGATGAACAGAAATGATAAGTTACAGTGAAGCAACTTTCAGGCAGCTGCACTGGTATCAGTTCACGGTATTGGTTAACTTTTACCGATACCGGTATCTGTGCATCTCTAATTCTTATTAATCTGAAATAAATCATATCTCATATTTGTTTAACAACTTATTACAAAACTAAACTGAATAAATTAATTCTACCACCCAGCACAGCAGATCTGCTGAAGCCTTTCGATGCAGGAAAGTCTCTGCCTCTTCACTTCATGCTGTCACAATTAAACCCTTGTCAGAATGAATAACCTTTCGAGCCTCTTTGTGTAAAACAACAACAAAAAGATGTGTGAAAAGGCCTTTTTTCTGCAGGGCAAACTCTGAACATCCCATCTTTTCTTTGAAGTCAAAAAAACTGGTCCATGATCATTACAGTGAGAGAAGAAGAAACCGCTAGAGGCACACAAACAGACATAAGAATGAGTAAAATTTAAAGTCTCAGTTTAATCTACTTAAAGGTGTGGTTCACTGAAAAACCTTTTTTAATTATTATAATCAGTCATTCTGTGTTTTCCATGTAGGCTGAACATGAAAATAGTCTCCTACACCTATCTCCTGTATTAGCTAATGATAGAAAATAGATGGTGAAACTCTAAGACTTAAAAAGCCTGACAGTGTGACATCACACTGTAATTTAACATTCATGGACTCACCCATCTTAACTCGTTACGGGAAAGGCCGTTGGTTTTTTTTTCCCAGGCAACAGCATAGAACTAGCCTGACAATCCAGACTAAACACAATGCTCCAGTGACGGCTCTCGGTCGTGGAGCAGGTTCTACCGTTGTCTTTCAAATGATCTCTGCATGCTACTGGACAATGAACAACGTGACGTACTCACTGCAACAGATGTCGGTTAACGAGGCAGTCCACTATTGAAGATGGTGAAAATCCATCCTTTTTCTAAATAAAGGACTTAAATACATCTATGTTATCCTTATTCTAATGAAGCCCAAGTCCAAAAAGTCCAAAAAAGCCATTTCAAACGAGCTGTTGCCATCTTGTTCCACTCCGTTACATCGTCCCACCCACCAAACCAATAGAACCCCTTGATTGGCCCACAAAGCAGATAGAGAGCTCTCATTGGCCCACCAGAATGCTGCTAGGGGCCACGGAGGTTCCCATGGAGCGTTCCTAGACCAAACTTTGCAAAGCAAAGCGCAAGAGAATGTCTCGGCCTAGTAGAAGCTAAATGTTAGCATTAGCACCACATGGCATAACTCCTTCAGGCTTGTGTTATTTGAGGAGATAAAATATCAGTGTTGAAAAGTAAAGAATCAGTTGTAGAGTGGTGTTTCTGTTATCCAATCAGAGGTGAGATGTCCAAATATCAGGAAATAAGACTCAAAATCTTGCCATCTAAAGCTCTCCTGAACCTGATTTTCCAGATCCTGAAACAGGTGCACCAGGGCTTTTTGTACCCAGAGTACGGCTTACAAGGTATTCATTCCTACTAGAAACCATTTTAAATGTATTGATTAAACGAGTAAACCACACCTTTAAGTGACAGCGTGACATAGATCTGTAAGGCTTTTCAAATCCTGGAGTTTTCTATCAGAAGCGTATGCAGGAGACTCATCAGAACAATATCAGCTGATTACAGTGTATTATTTTCAGTTTGGCTAAAATAAGATGAATTAGTGAATAATTGTTTTGCATGTGATGCAGCCTGATTGGAATTTGAAGTTAATGCTGGTGAGAAACCTCCAAACTTCCATGTCAGAATTCCATTTTCTGGGGAAATTTTGTTTGATTCTTTTGTAAATTCCAACTCCAAATACAAGTTTTTGCAGGGTGTGACAAAAAATGTTCAAGGTCAAGCTCCTGGGGCTAAGCCCCCCCCCCCCCCCCCCCCCCCCCCCCGTCATCTCTCAATCCTAGTGGCATCCATGTTCCACATACATATTTCATGAGCATTTTTTAACTCAGAAGTACCCCTGAAGGACTTATTGTTCGACGTTTTATCAAAACTTATTTTGAGCCTGAGAGGTTTAAATGTTTTTTTTTAAATAAAATATTCCAAATGTGTCTAGGGTTAGGGTTATGCTTGTCTGTGTGTTTTCTCACTTGCAGTCCTGTTCATCTTTGTGTCCTCGTTTGAGATACTTCTTTGTCAGGTTTCTGTTGGACAGAAAGAGAAACACCAGTTATTACATGCATGATGTGGATAATGACTAACTTATAAATGCATCAGAAAACTGAAGATGCTATTTATGAATTTAACAATCCCCAATATAAACAACAACAAAAAAACAGAGCCCACCTGAGTAGCTTTGCATAGGTCTGCTCAATCTCTGAGCGCTCCTTCACAAACTTTATGTAACGCTCCGCCAGGTCAAGGCCAGACTGCGTGTGCTTGTCGATGACATCATACTGGTCCTAAGAGGCACACCACACTTATTTACATACCACTGCTAGGAAACCCTGAGAGAGATGGGTGTAATGTGCAGTCAACAGTCCCTACGTTAGTTATGTTAGATAATTGGTGTAACTTGAAAATGTTGATCTGGGTCACCCTACAATAGGAAACTGCTGAATCACTAAGTAGGAGGGACCCAGGAGAGAGCAAGATGATGTTACCAGTGTTCATGTCAGTATTCGGATGTTATTCAAAGAGTCCAGGCTGGAGTTGTTTTCTGTCACTTTTGTTTTATTGCTACACAAATCACATTCAATTGGAACTACGGATTCATAGTTGTTATTGAAGTATAACTGTTATATAGTAAAAGTAACTGCTATAATTTAAAGTGTGTGCCGGACGAACTTCCCCTGGAAAATAAAATAATCGGAGGACCAGGGACCCATCCCCACTTCCCACGAGTGATGACTAATGGGACTTTAACTTTTGGGCTTGGGCACAAATTATCTTCAATGATTAAAATGTGATTAATCAAGATTAATTAATAGCAAAGTGTCGAATGAATTAGAATTTTTTATTGTGTCCCACCCCAAATTTTTACTCAATAAGTTGGAACGCAGGGATTCCACTCATGAGCTGAGGACATGGTGTGACCAAATATGGTTAATTGAGGGTCTCTGTATATAAATGACTGTGAACGGACACGAGCGCCAGGGAACGCACACATGGGATTGATCAACAATCAATTGCGGAGGAACATGAACACAAGTGGCCACCGCATGTTTCATAAATCAGGATTTTGGCCGTTCATAAGAACATTCTAAATTTCATTCGTAGCATGGCGTATTGGACAGTTTCTATAAACATCTTGCAGTGGAGATAACGCAACATAAGACACAATGCTTTTAAAACACTGATGAGTACATTAGGGTTTTTAGTTTTGATTTAAACAACACTAGGTTTGGGGCACATCTGAGGTCATGGGGAAGCTGTGAGCAGCATAGTAACTGAAAGAATCTCCACCAAGTTTGTTCTGATCTGTGGTTCTACCAGCTGATGGTTTCCAAGGGATCTCAGAGCCCTATTGGGTATACAGGAATGAGATCGGACATGTATTTTGGACCCATGCCATTGAATGATTTATAAACTAGTAGGAGCACTTTGAAATATGTTCTGTAGTTTACTGGTAACCAGTGTAGGGATTTAAGAACAGGAGTGATGTGCTCCATTCTCTTAGTTCTTTTTAAGACTCTAGCAGCAGCATTCCGAACAGGTTAAAAATTGTACGTCACTTTGGATAAAAGCGTCTGTCAAAGAAATAAACAAATAAATAAATAAACTAATAAACATTCATTAAAAATGAACAAAATTTGAATAGAATGTTTATTATTATTTCAAAAATGAAATTGATACGAAAAACAATCAACATGACTTGTCTTTTACCCTGTCAGTCAAAATGATGGACAACAAAACTCTTTACCCTCTGGTGTAATGATTACTTTCTGAGAGTTTCATTCAAATCTGTGAAGTATTTCATGAGGTATTTTACCAGCGGTCAAATCCACTCACACACACTCCTACCAAATCTGTGTGAAAATGAAAACCCAAGAACAAAGAGTTGAGTACAAAGGTCGAATAGAAAAGGAAAAACCAATCAGCCTCGTTTCAGCTTCTGTCTATTTATCCTACCTAAAGCCCAAACCTGCTCAACAGGTTGTGGTTGTTCTCTGCTGCTCGCTCTTTACTGTAAAGAGCTTTCTGGAAACTGGTGTGACCACAGAGCAAAACCATCTACACACAGAGACAGTCTGGATACACAGAGCCTCGGGGTGATTTCCTTGTTATGTTCAGCACAAAGGAAAAGGAAGGAAGACAATCAGGAAAAACCAGCTGTTTTAGGAACTGGTCGGGAATGAGCTGGTGATGTGCAAAGATCAAAATGAACAATAGATAAAATCTTTTATTAATGCCTAATTGCTTTACTCCGATACATCTGAATGTGTGTCAGAGAGAATCAATCACTGATAGTGACAAAGAGTTCAGGAATGACATAGCCGTGAGCTCAGGCTACCTCCGCCCTGCATCTGACGGTCTCAGGGGCAGGCTCAAACCCTGGAACCAGTCAGTCTTGTCCTTCTGTGACCAAAAAAAAAAAAGTTTGGCAGCAGCAGAGCTTTCTGATCCCAGCTGATCTGAGATCACAATCTACTCCATTCTTCTGCTAATGTAAGCTGCCAACACAACAAAACGACACCAGCTAGGCACGTTGGGACAAAGCAGCAACTTACTAGGGTGAACCATTCCTAAAGACTCCCTCTGGTCATAATTTCACACTTTTATTTACTAATTGTTGCCTGAATAATGGAAGTTCTCATCATCAGATAATCAAACAAACTAGATTAAAAAAAGTTAGGTCAAAACAGATTGTTTGATCATACATTCTGGATTAAGTTCATCCTCTAAATCCCCTGATAACTTGTTTTTGGAAACTTGTAAGTCCACGCCTAACAAGAACATCTTCAAAGGCCGTTTGGCACAAATTAGACATGAATAAACGAGTCGTGATTATCAATTTAAAAGTATTTTCACATTTAAAAACATTAGCTAGTTGAAATTCTGTTACTAAGTTTTCATGAGATAAAGTTTTCAGAAAAAGTAATAAAAAATTGACTAAATATGTCATACATCAATTAGCATATTAACTGCATCGTCCTGTAACATTTGCAATATGCTCTCTGCCAGATCTTCACATCTGTTTGATTCTCTCCAAGGCAGAATTCCAAATAAAACTGCTCTCATTCACACATTTTTCCTCTTTTTCTTGTCCAAAAGAAAAACCAAGTCTAAAACTGACTAAATCGGTTAGTTACTGGGGTGTTCTTGGTTGCTACCAGAGTTAAATAACATAAAATACTGTTTCTGTTCATTTGAATGAGCAGTTATTGTTCTTTGAATGACCTTAGTTCAGAGAAAGTCAGATTAATTCTGACTGGACAGACAGGATAGCAGCTAGTCACAACTGTGACAGTTTCAGAGAATCTTAAAATAATTCAGACTCAAAAACTGTACAGCTGTTAAAGCAAAGTCTATTTTAGAGTTTTTACATTTTACATAAAATCCATTTTTCATGGTTATTCCAATGTCTTTGATTTGCAATTCCAGCCAGAAGTGCTGCAGATCTGAGAAACGCAGCAGTTTTCAGCAGTAAAAAAGCCCAAAATTTTGTACATTTCATTTAGGTGTAAAGGCTTTTAGAACAATGTTTGCATGAAGTGCTTTACATTTTTGGTTTGACAGTGCGGGTCTTCTGGGTGCTAAGTTAGGAGAAATCTCAAGTAGAACTGTTGTAGATATATGCATGTGACCCGATTCTCATTCTACTATGCTGCTCTGACTTGTTTACCATTTTTCATACAATAAACAGAAAAAAAAATACTGTAATTTGAAATTGTGGATGCAAATCTGAGGAAAGGTTATGTCCAAAACTGTTAAAGCTGCATTAGCACATTTAGAGAACGGTCACAGAATTCTCGCCCCTCCAGTCGGGTATACATCCCTGGGCTGCGTCAGCCGGGAAACAGAAACCTACATTGCCAGAGGAAACAAAAAAGTGCTAAACACCAGTCATTTTCTACAGCCAAACATCTTTTGTTGTCCGTGAATTCAAACGTTTTCTTTTTAGGACTCTGGTAGTTTGTCCTAAAGTAGAAGTGGTAGCTTCATTAGTGGCCCTTCTCTGATGTTATTGAGCTGAGAACCTCTCACACCAGTGGTGTTCTGTTGCTAATCATGTAGGCGCGTAATGAGTGGAGGATCCAGTGAAGTGCAGAAATTCTGCAAGACTGACAACCGGATGGGCTAATCGTGGACGTAGTTACGCTATAATAAAGAAACACTGGTTGAGCACTAGGACCTAGCGCAACACAACCGCTTGTGTTGAAGTCCGTTTCCCATTAGAACCGTCCATAAGCTCACTTATTGGCTCTGCTGATTGGGTCTGCAACAAACGATTGTTTGGATCATCGATGAATGACGATGCCAACGCATTTCTTCATCAATTTTTATCTATCCGTTGTTGCAGCCCTACTGCTGATGTTTGCTAGACAGTTGTACTTGACAGTTCTGCATTCCTGACATCTGACATTGCATAAGAGCCTCTAGAGCACTCTAGACTGTAGTTTTATACACACTGGTAGCTTTCAGTCAGAGTTGTTTTACTGGTGGAGGTTTTTAGACAAATGCGAGAAAACCACTGAGTATTTTATTGAAATATCCACAATATGTTTATAGCTACATGTTAGAATGTTGAAAAATGTTTTAAGCTAGCTTTTCCTGTAGATTAGCTGTTGCAGCTATAAACATAGATATCAGGCTGCACTGTTAGTAATACCAGTTGGAAAATATTTCTTACTTGAGGATTCACCAGTTACTACCTCTACCGGTCTTGACTGCTTTTACTTGTTGTTTTACCACAGTAGAACACCATAAACCAGGCTATCAAGCTCACAATCAGAGCAATAAACAGCCTCACCCAGTGTGTGATTCCGATTCACAGGATGGGTGGAAAACTCCACTTTGCTCCTCATCAACAGCAGAAATGAATTCAACTGGACAGAGATTGACTGAAGCACACACGACTCTGTGTGAAAGCTAAACTCAATTATATGAACTGTTTTCATTCAGAGTGGATCTGAAAACACCTACAGATCTGTGGATTACACGACAATTACAAAGGAAATGTGTTAATAAACTAGAATTAATCTGTTGCTTATCAGTTTGAATGACATCCTGCTTTTTTGTGTTATGTGTGATATACTTGAGTTTTTGGACAGATTGCTGAACAGAAAAAACTTTTTTTTGTCATGAGTATAATTATCAGTTTAACCAGTTTTTGCTGTGTTTCACACCTATTTAACCTTTATTAGTATTATTTTTGAGTGATGAGAAGTTTTTCTGAACCAGGTTTGTAAACCCAGCACAAACACTGAGAAGACGCAGAGGAAGCAGGTAGTTTCAAGCTTTACAAGCTGTTTCCTGAAAGGTGTTGCCAGAGTAATGTCCTGGTTTAGGATAAAGGGGCAACAGTTACAACACCTTTAGGGAACAGTGTGTACATAAGACCAGAATCTACAGCAATAAACGATGAGGTGCAGCAGGAGTTGCGAAATCTCCAGGACACACGCGCGCGCACATTAATGATTGACTGATTAATTGTGTTTCTGTAATTCCTGACCCCCAGTGAGCTCTCAGCTACTTACCCACAAATCTGATCCCCAGTTCATATCTGCAGGAGTTAAGATGTCAAATGTCCCCTGTTCTTCTGAGATAAAACCAGTAGTTAAAAAGGAAAAACTATAAAAATGTATAAAAGGCAAAAAGAAACAACCTCTGATCGGAGCAAAAGCTGCACAAAACCCGAGATTCAAAGCAGAGAAAGCAGCGAAGGAAATGTCAGGAGGAAGTCTACGCCTTCTCCTCCTTGGCACCGACACGACTGTCCTGTTTCTTCCAGCGAGCGAAAAAAATAAAAGAAAAGCTCCGGCGCAGTTTTCCCGAAACTACGTATAGAGGAAGTAGGGGGATGTTTGTTTTATTTTACAGAAGCAGCTGGAGGTTGTTGCTATCGGATTAGATTTGTGCCAATAGGATCAAGAAAAACACTTTGAAGATCAGACAAATATTAAGACATTGAGACAGAAAAAAATGTTTCAAGAGAAAAACTTACGATCTGAGTCAGATTCTTAAAATGATCAAGAAAAACACTTTGATGGTCAAACAAAAATTAAGAAATTGACAGAACAAAATATTGACTGAAAGGGAAAAAAAGTTTTGAAAATAAAACTTACTATCTGAATCCAGTGGCGTGTCTAGATCTTTTAAAATGGGGTGGCCCAGGTGAAGCACAACTTTGTGCATGGGTGGCACCAATGGTTATGCTTTTTTTTTTTGTTTTACCCCCAAGCCTTTTGTGGACAATCAAAAGCCTATTTGAAGGTAGATTACTGTGGCGACACCTGGGGTGGCCAATCAGATTCCAAGGGTGGCATGTGCTACCCCAGGCCACTCCCTGGACACGCCCCTGTCTGAATCAACTTCTTAAAATGTGTAACAAAGTATGTTTCCTTTTTCTGTTTGCCTCTATGTGTTTTTGTTATCAGTTTCCTTAGTTTCATTCTCGCTGCTCACATTGCTCTCACTACCAGATTTGCACTTACTCTTTCTGGCTTTCTCCTTTGCAATCCCTGAGTTTTTGGTTGCAATTCTGACACAACCCTTTCGGGTGGGTGGGACTTCTGAGAAGTCCTCTCCCATAGGACAGTGGTTTCTCTTGAGTGACAGTTCAGTGACCTGGAAGTGAGCATCCAAGACTTTTTTTCCCCACCTCGGAATTTACATGCAAACATTTGTGTATTTTCTTTGTTTTTGGTGCACTTTAAATGCCGACTGCTAGTTGGCAGCAGTGTGCATTGGGCTTTGTTTCCACCATTGAAATTTAAATCCCGCTATTATGGTTCAGATAACTCATGTTAAACATGTTAAGTATCAGTTTGGACTGTTTATTGAATATTCCTACAATAAATTCTGTCAAAAATACACATCTGTACTGCAGACCAATCCCACCTCATGTAGTTCATAGGCTGTATAACCACAGTGATGGTTATGGATAAATATCTGTACTAATGGTAATCTTTTTCCATTGTTTCCAGTTGACAAGCAAATGGACCTATTGTTCGAGTCTGTGGTGGTGGATGCTCTATCTGATAGAGCATCCACCACCACAGACTCCTGATATGATAGAGTCTATCATATCAGGAGTCTGTGGTGGTGGATGCTCTACCATATCAGGAGTCTGACTAAGTACCTGTGCCTGAACCTCTCTGTGTCTAGTTCAAAAGACCTGAAAGACCTGCTGTCAGCAGGCACAGGTTAAGATTTTAAAAGAACCTGTAAGGTGAGCAACACAATATAATATAAATCTTTATTATTATTGTACGCTGTACAGCTAGAGTAAACTTGCATGCTCAGAAGCCACGTATGATTACATTGCCTACAGGTTGCCTGATGCTGAACTTCGGGCAGCTGCGTGTACTCCCGTGGAACAACCGCCTGTGGGAGGAGTTGTTGTGTTGCTGTCAGGAGTTTGGGTCGGAGTCCTGGGTTTGTGTTCCCCTTTAATCTCTTCCTTAGCCTTGCTAGTCACCATTGCAGAGCACCATGGAGAGGCTTACCTGAAAACCCTTCTCATGGGGCAGGGACATCCTCACACACCTGTAACCCCATCGTTGAATAAAAGCTGGTAGCTGGTCACTCATCAGTGTTTTAACCCATATGTAGCCCATGACTCTGCCATTTTTCAAACTTGCATGCTCATTTTCTATGCAGATCTATGGGAATTCTTTCCTTGAAGCTCCTGATCACACAACCATACTGGCAGTCGGCTTACCCACTGTTGGATAAAAACTGATATTACTGTTAATAATGTCTTTAACGGTTTAACATCTGGAGGTTTTAACCAAAGTTTAATCTATTTCTTTTACTCTGGGAACAGACAGGCTTTTGTAGCTCTAACAGGGAGGACTGACCTTGCCCTCGGCACCAGACTTGGTACTGGTCCCCCTTATCAGTAGAACTCCCCTTGAGAAAGTCCAGACAGCTTGTTTTAGAAATTGCACCTGGAGTGTCTTCCTGCCTGAGAGTCTGTGAGAACCTCGATTGTTTGTGTGTAATTGTGTGTGCGTTTATCATTTTGTGTGTCCGCCTTAATAAATGCTTTCTGAGGGCTTTTTTCTGATGAGAGCAAACTGACTACCGACTGGTGTGTATCTTTTCATCTCTCCACTTTGCAAAGTCTAAATTGATTGTTGGTTGATTATTGGTATTGGTTTTGATCAGCTGATTATTATAACCCCTGCGTGTTGAACTTACCCTAAGGTAATCCTGGATGGGAAATAAAATTACCTAACACCCACTACCTTCTGCTCACCCTCTTGCAACTCATGCTGTCATTCTCCCAGACTTCTGGTTGTTTCTCCACCATTCTGCTGTCTCCCGTCTGCACTACAACTTCAGACCATAAGTACCTAAACTTTTCCTTTTGTAAGTCATTCTTTAGTCATTACTAACACTCAATTTTACCTCAGGGCCTTCTGATCTTTGAACACTAAAACCTGTGGCTCCATCTCTGTGGCGTTTCTCAGTCTCTGTAAACTACCTGCACAGTCTAAGAAAAACCTGACCTGTTGCCTCTTACTAACCTCTGCTCTTTCTCGCAGAAGCTTCTGGTTCCTGATCTCCAGCAGTTACCTCTTCAGTCATCCGTCAAACATTTTAATAAACTGTTTTTAGCTCATTTGTCTCCTGAGTTTCTCTGCATCAAGGTCAGGTTATTGCAAAAATCATGACATTAGCAATTATTTTGCACCACTCTGTTAAACAGCTGATATTAATTTCAAGTGTATCTTTAAAAATACATTGAATGTCAAAGTGAATGAAAGGCATCCATTCAGCTTTCAGTGTCTAATGCAGGATTTTATGGACAGGCACCAAAACGGGAAATTTATAAATTGAGATTTATTTACTCGTCGTCGTCGTCTTCCTCCACTTATCTGGGTCCGGGTCGTGGGTACAGCATCCCAACTAGGGAGTTCCAGACCGTCCTCTCCCCAGCCACCTCCACCAGCTCCTCCGGCAGGACCCCAAGGCGTTCCCAGACCAGATTGGAGATGTAACCTCACCAACGTGTCCTGGGTCGACCCGGGGGCCTCCTGCCGGCATGACATGCCCGAAACACCTCCCCAGGGAGGCGTCCAGGAGACATCCTGACCAGATGCCCAAACCACCTCAACTGGCTCCTTTCGATCCGGAGGAGCAGCGGTTCTACTCCGAGTCCCTCCCGAATGTCCGAGCTCCTCACCCTATCTCTAAGGCTGAGCCCGGCCACCCTACGGAGGAAACTCATTTCGGCCACTTGTATTCGCGATCTCGTTTTTTCGGTCATTACCCAAAGCTCATGACCATAGATGAGGATTGGGACGTAGATCTGTCATGGTCGGTGGTATATGCCTTACCCACGACATACAGAATCAATCCACAAGTCAGAATTAGAGTTAAATAATGATTTATTATAAAGGAGAAATTGCAGGAACAAAATGTCAGGCTGGACTGCTGGGATCCGGTGGGGGGAGTCTGAAGGACGAAAAAATGTCAGGACTGGTTGCAGAAAAATGGGAATAATGGATCAGTTAAGACTTACGGTCTGAAGGTTCAGTTAAAATGTTCGGGAGAGGTTGGTTGTCTGGTCTGGGGGTGAAGCAGATGGCTTACTGAGTTAGAGGAAGCTGAGAGTCCAGGCGAGGAGGGAGCTGAGCAATTACTGAGCAGGAGATCCAGGAGGAAGGTGGGGAGCCGGCGTGGGGGAGACCATGGGAGGACGCTGAGAGGCGAATGGCAGGTTGACCAGGTAGTTATTGTAACAGGATGTCTGGGTGAAAAGGTAGGAAGATAAGTCGTCAAAAATCATGAAGAGCTCAAAATCCAGATAAAAGTCAAATCACTAGGAGATACAAGTTGTTCGGCTGTTAGTTGAGTACCCAAGTAGAGTTAATCATCCAGCAAAGTGAAGCCGCCTCTCAGGTGCTTAAATATCCCCTGGCAGGTAGGTGATGAGTGGATTGCTTGCAGCTGCTAGCAACTTCCCCACAACCGGACACGCCCACCTGCAGAGGAAAGGAAGCTCAAAAAGTAAATCAGAGAAAGATGACACCCCCAGACCGTGACAAGATCGACCGGTAAATCGAGAGCCTGGCTTTCTGGCTCAGCTCCCTCTTCACCACGACAGATCGGCTCAGCGTCCGCATCACTGCAGACGCCGAACCAATACACCTGTCGATCTCCCGATCCCTCCTACCCTCACTTGTGAACAAGACCCCGAGGTACTTAAACTCCTCCACTTGAGTAAGGACCTCTCCCCCGACCCGGAGTTGGCAAGCCACCCTTTTCCGGCCGAGAACCATGGTCTCAGATTTGGAGGTGCTGATCCTCATCCCAGCCGCTTCACACTCGGCCGCGAACCTGCCCAGCAAGAGCTGAAGGTCAAAGCTGGATGAAGCTAGGAGGACCACATCATCCGCAAAAAGCAGAGACAAGATTCTCCTGCCACCAAACTCGACACACTCCACACCACGGCTGCGCCTAGAAATTCTGTCCATAAAAGTAATGAACAGAACCGGTGACAAAGGGCAGCCCTGGCAGAGTCCAACCCTCACCGGGAACAGGTCCGACTTACTACCGGCTATGTGGACTAAACTCACGCTCCTCTGGTAAAGGGACTGAATGGCCCTCAACAGAAAGCCACCCACCCCATACTCCTGGAGCGTCCCCCACAGGGTGCCCCTGGGGACACGGTCATAAGCCTTCTCCAAATCCACAAAGCACATGTGGATTGGTTGGGCAAACTCCCATGCCCCCTCCATCACCCTTGCAAGGGTATAGAGCTGGTCCACAGTCCCACGGCCAGGACGAAAACCACATTGCTCCTCCTCAATCTGAGATTCAACTATCGATCGGACCCTCCTCTCCAGTACCTTGGAGTAGACCTTTCCAGGGAGGCTGAGGAGAGTGATCCCCCTATAGTTGGAACACACTCTCAGGTCACCCTTCTTAAAGATGGGGACCACCACCCCGGTCTGCCACTCCCTAGGAACTGCCCCCGATGACCACGCAATGTTGCAGAGACGTGTCAACCATGACAGACCTACAACATCCATAGCCTTGAGATACCCAGGATGAACCTCATCCGCCCCCGGGGCTCCGCCGCTGTGTAGTTGTTTGACTACCTCAGCAACTTCTGCCCCAGTGATTGAACAGTCCATCCCCAGGTCTCCCGGCTCTGGTTCCTCCTCGGAATGAGCATAGGTGGGATTGAGGAGCTCCTCAAAGTATTCCTTCCATCGTCCGACTATAGCCCCAGTTGACGTCAGCAGCTCCCCATCCCCGCTGTAAACAGTGTGAGCGAGTTGCTGCCTTCCTCTCCTGAGGCGCCGGACAGTTTGCCAGAACCTCTTTGGAGCCGATCGATAGTAAAGAGGGTAAAGGTCACAATTTTGTTAAATGTCCGTTTTACGGCGGGTGTCAGTACCGATGCTCTGGCTCAGCGCGTTGCCTCCCGACGTGCAGGAGCTTGTCACCTGCTGACAGCAGGCTGCTGTCTTTTCCGAGGACTGCATCTTGCCGGTCATTATCACGTGACAGCGACTAGTTGATGACAGGCATAAAAAGTCACTATAGAGCTGTGAAGTCGACTAGTGACTAGTTCATACAACCCCTACTGCTCCCCAGAGTGTTCTGCAGCATAATCAGCACGTTCACTTTGAACTTGATATCAAATTTTTGCCTCCTCTTCGTCTCCACACGGTTAAAGTTACCCTCGCGGTCTATCACTGGCAAATCAAAAGTGAGAAGGATGACACAACCGCCCCCTGTGGTACTTGCTTGTTACCACATTCCACCTGGCCACAATAAAATACCGGCCATTATTCACCTCCGCCGACTCCGATACCGGCCAAAATGTGATACCCGGCCGTTAATTGAATACAGGTCAATATTAGGGGATTTACAGTATATACATGTTTGAAGCCATTATGCAATGGAACACTGGAAATAAAGCTCTGCCTGATCAACACTATCCAAATCAGTCATTTGTTATTCTACCAATAAATTACTAATCAAACCTCAAAGCCAAAACACCACCTCCAGCGAGGGTTTACCTGGTGATCCAGTCCTAGTTACACTTGCCGTGCTAAGTAATAGTGCTAGTAGTGCTAACTGAACTTCTTCTAGTTGGCACTAAATCCACCATCTCAAAATCTAACAGCTTTTCTTTAACTATTGACAGCGCCATAGTCTCCCCCTCCCCTCATGTCAAGAGTCTGGGTGTCCTCCTCGACAGCTCACTTTCTTTTCAAGCTCACATTAATAACATAATTCGGTCAGCATACTTCCATCTACGTTCCATAAACTGTCTCCGCCCCTCACTGACCCCTCACACTGCAGCCATTCTCGTCCACAGCCTCGTCACCTCCCGTATCGACCATTGCAATTCACTTCTTTATGGTCTCCCCAACAAACTCCTTCATAAACTGCAACTGGTCCAGAATTCAGCAGCCCGTATTATCACCAGAACCCCTTCCTTTCACCACATCACCCCGGTTCTCCAACAGCTTCACTGGCTCCCAGTTAAATTCAGGTCCATTTTCAAAATTCTCCTCCATACCTTCAAAGTAATCCACAACCTCTCTCCTCCAAATATCTCAGACCTTATAAGTATTCACACCCCATCCCGTTCTCTCAGATCTTCTTCTTCCATCCATCTTGCGGTTCCTTCTGCCCGTCTCGCTACCATGGGGAGCAGAGCTTTCAGCCGCTCTGCTCCTCGTCTCTGGAACTCACTTCCCCCAGACATCAGGAACATCAACAGTTTTACCCTTTTCAAAACAAAACTCAAAACACATATGTTTAAATCTGCCTACAACCTCTGATTTTATTAAACTGTTTCTCTCTTAGTTTTTTTTTCTTGTTTGGGTTTTATTATTGTTTTATTGTATTTTATTAAGTGTTTTATGTCAAGTGACCTTGGGTGTTCTGAAAGGCGCTTTTAAATAAAATGTATTATTAATATTATAAGTTACGAATAGCGACCCTATTTCAATCCCAGTAAAAATGTTCCAGCACATTCCTGATTTAGGCAAACTAACTGACTCATTATAGGGCTGAACAACATTTTAGTAGTTCAATAAATCTATTGATAGACATGTGGTGCAATAGATTGAAAAACGAGTCGATAAAACTTTGACAAAAAAGTTTCCTTTTTTCATTATAACCTATCAGATAGCAGCATACTAGACTCACTACTAAACCACAGACTCGGGCACGCTTCATCACCAGGCCTTCCTCTCTCAAACCAAATGTAGGGTTTGGGAAATTGAGTGCTTTAAGAGCTCAATATATATATATATATATATATATATATATATATATATATATATATATATATATATATATATATATATATATATATATATATATTACCTCTACTTATAACCAATAAGCTGTGATACTCTGTCCAAATATAGAATATCAACACTGCTTGGTCTTTGTGTGTTTATCAGAAGATTCAGGGATTCTTTATTTATTAAGGGATTGAACACACTTCGTTTTGATTCAGAAAAGAGTCAGGTTTATAAAAGTAAGAATTTATATTACCAACAATTAAAAGATGACAAGTTAACTAAGCATTTACTGTGATGTATGAACCTGTGTGTGAATGCGATGTATCAGAACTTCCATATCTAGGAGAGCTGAGTTCTGGATGTAAAAGAATTTGGTTTGCGTTAAGCTATGAAGTTGATTATTATCAAAAACACATCCAACGCTATCTATGTGTCTACGTCACCCGTTCTCTGAGACCCTCTTGGTTGATCCGAAGGTCAGAGGTCGGATGACCTCTGGCACCGAAGGGCTGTATAATACCGTGGCACCGACTCTTCAGTCCAGAGATGTCTCGGGTCACGACAGATGGATGGAACCGCGCGTATGGGACTCTTAAGGAGTCTAAACAATATCAGCTTGTTCTGCAGGAACTGTTGCTATATCAGCTTCGCAGGGGCAAAAAGATTTTGACGACGTGTCAAAAGCTTTGATGGGTTAAAGAGGGTTTTGCTTCAGATGGCCGGTCTGAAGCTTTCTCTAGAACTGCTGAACTGCTGAGCTGAACTGAGCTGAACTGATGAATCGCCAGAGTGATCCAGTTTTAATGTTCTCATGTTATGATTTAAGTAGCCAACCAGAGGTTGACAAATTGAGGAATGGTTACAACCTCAGAAACAGGCCTTCCTTGATACCGGATGCTCTGATCTGGGTTAAAGGGCTATCTATATGTCATGAGTTTAACTTAACCTTACTTTGTTCTTGTGTGAGTGTGAATGGTGATGACCTTGTCATATAAACATGCTGAAACATATATCAATCACTGTAATCATAGCATAACATTCATTTCAAACTTCAATCATTGAGCACGGATTAATGAAACATTTCATTATATTGTAATTATTATAAATAGCAATAAACAAACATTTATTTAATGATTATCTAGCTTATAAGTCTTAGAAGTTCATATTTAATTTAGGAAGTCATTCTTTGATTTAGCAACTAATCCGCACAAGATTGTTCACTTATTGGAAGGCGTGAAGAATCCTGTAAATGGTAAATTGCCTGTATTTGATATAGCGCCTTCTAGAGTCCTGGAACCCTCCAAGGCACTTTACAACACAATCAGTCATTCACCCATTCACACACCCATTCACACACTGGTGGGGATGAGCTACAATGTAGCCACAGCTGCCCTGGGGCGCACTGACAGAGGCGAGGCTGCCGAGCACTGGCGCCACCGGTCCCTCCGACCACCACCAGCAGGCAATGTGGGTTAAGTGTCTTGCCCAAGGACACAACGACAGCGACAGACTGAGCGGGGCTCAAACCTACAACCTTCCGACTGCAAGGCGAGCACTTAACTCCTGTGCCACAGTCGCCCCCCTGTAGAATAATAAGGGAAGCTTGAACCTTGAGGAGAGAACATTATTGTTGACAGTTCGTTATCTGTGTTCAGATCTGCAAAGAGGCTCTGAGCTCCAGCTTATGGGATGAAGGCAGGCCAATTTAAAGGGGACACATGCAGTCTCATGTCTCCATTTTGACCGGATGTTGAATGATCAAACAGTACCTAAAACTGACCATTGCTTGACCTTACACAAAACAGAGCATGAGGCAGCCGCAGCAAGATGTCTAGGGCTGCCACGATTAGTCGACTCATCACGACGACGTCGACAAATAAAACTGACTGTATTTTATTAAAAAAATTTATGTCACCTGCTGCGGCACGTTCTGCGTTTGCCTTAGCTCCCAGGTGCATGCGCAGTGGTGACCATCCAGCTCAGCCTTCATCACCGGAGAAAGAAAACATGGCAAGTCGCAACGTAGCAGAAACATTTGGGATCATTATACAAATTCAAAAGAAAGGCATGTAGAGTGCAAACTCTGCAAAGTGAAACTCTCCTTTCACGGGAGCACAGCAGCAATGTACGAGCATCTTAAGAGGAAGCATGACATGGCAGAGAACAAAGAGTCGCCTCAGTAAGTTTACCTGTTAGCTGCTAATATCAATAGAGAGTTACTTGTATTCATAAGTGTAGCAACAACAGTAGTGGTGGCGATTTTTTTATCCCATTTGTATGTCACGTATTTTTGCTCTAATTACAAATGCTAATGATTTATTTTGTACTGCTACGTTACAATGTAAATAAAAGTGCGCCTCTTCAATGGACGAGTTTGTTACATGCACACCTCAGCAAGCTAATGTTATGACCGAAGCCATTGTGAACATGTAGATCACGAGACTCCTGTCTGTGGTCGGTGGTCAAGGTTTCAAAGAGATGATCAAGCAGCTCAACCCAGGATACCACGACTACTACCTACCAGGCTGATCCCACTTCACCACCATGATGGAAAAGAAAAATGAAAGAACCTTTAAGGTGTGTGTGTGTGCGTGCGTGTGTGTGTTTGTGTGTGTGTGTGCGCGCGCATAATGTGTCGTTGTCTTTGTTTCTCTCTGGACACAAATAAAATAAACATTGATGCATTTATGGTAAAATTAAAAGGTTTCCAACTGAGCAACCTAGAAACTAATATTTTTTAAAGCATAAAACATTTTCTTTGTGTTAAATCTTAACCTACTTTATTTGATATAACAGAATTATTCATCTGGTAAATAAACTAACTTTAATACATTTTATCTTTACAGTAAAGCAGATCCTCCTCCTTGAACCGTCACCTTATCGTGGTGGAGGAGTTTGAGTGCCCTAATGATCCTAGGAGCTATGTTGTCTGGGGCACTTTGTGATCTGCCCGCCAAAGATGTGTAGGAGACGGGGGGAGCTCCAAGTCCCAGAGATCCAGGCACTGCCCCAGAACACAGGAACCCCAAGGAGACTGCAACCAGAAAGGCCCCCGCACAAAAAGTGTTACATTTGTTACGTTGTGAGATAAACTTAAAAAGCTAAAAGGTAAAACTTTGTTAAATTCAGATGCTCTTAAGATTGCATGCTGCACTTTTATTACTGCATTTACAATACCATCGAAACAAGGTTACTGGTGCAACTAATTCTTGTGTCATCAGCAACATTGCAAATTTTCTTTAGATTATAAGTATTTGTTGCTTTATTTAATTTGCCTGCAGATTAACTGACTATGCTCATGATAGACAACAAACTAAATTAAACATTTGAACAGATTTCTGTCAGTCTGCAGCCATAATCATCTTACCATCTGACCTGCATCATCATTCAGGAGTAGTCTGGTGAAATGGGTCATCATGGGAAATGGGCCGGATTTATAAACAATACATAAGGTGTGTGTAAAAACAGGCAACATGGGAATTTTTCTTACATCCTTATGACATTTAATACAGGAGATGTTGTGCAAACAACAGTGGATCTAGGACAGATTCTGACGTTTCTTTGATCTGTTTTAGGGCAAAAAAAGGTCAAGAGCAAAGAATCATGGTGCTGAGTTTTGAAAGTGCTAAAAATATGTTGGTTGAAAAATATTAGTTAGTGGCAAGACAAAAATCAGATTACTCTGAATTTAAAAATCTAATTTAAGTTATCAACCTTTACACACAAATGGACATAAATGACAGTTTGTTGCTCAAACTAGTCAACATCATTAAAAATACTTTACTCTCTTCTTCCGGCTCTTGGAGGGTGCAGACGTTTTTTTCCTCCTCTCCTCCATATCTTATCCTCAAGACCCTTTGTCTGTCTGTGTGTGCTGGGTGCACGGCTGCTTCTGCATTTTTTCTGGAAACTGGAAACTGAAATTCACTTAAATGGATCTCGTCAGTAGGTCTCTCAACACAATTGATACTTTTTTTCAATGATGAGAATGGGAGAAGGGAGATGCCCCGCCGGGACAGACCCAGTTGGACACATCATGGACTCCTGGAAACAGCGGAACTTGATTTGTTTATCTCAGCTGTCTGTGGAGGACTCTGAAGACGTGTGGATATTTGTGGTGTTGGTGTCAGGTTTCCTGCTCATTGGCCTTGGAGGCTACCTGGCTTACCGGAAAATTAGCGAGCTGTTGAGGAATATTGGCCTGATCCCGGAGCTCAGAGATGGTTTGCCCCGCGCTGTGAATTCACAGACTCACAAAATTGTTGAGATGAATCGTAAGCTTGGAACTTTGGCCAAGATTCATTATTGGCACAAAAGATGGATGTCATCAAGGAGAGAGTGGACGAATCAGCACAGATTGGGATAGATTAATGTCCACTATTGGGATTTTGAGAGGTTGAGGACCAACAAACTGTAAGACAGAGAGGAAATTATCTCCGTCTGGCCCCAAAACAATTTCTAATCAGAATCTGGCGCCCTTGAGCCTTGCAAGGAAAACTCCCCCCTCAGAAGATATGTGAAATGTATTGTTGCTATGGCAACTCAACTCTGTCTCCTTTCCCAGCCTGGGCGGGACTGCGGGAAAGCCGCTGAAACGTTCCAGGGTCACTGCAACCCTCCAACCCTCCAACCCTCAATGCTCCTCCCCCATCCACACTGAGGTGACATGCGCTGCTTATTGTGGCTGCGGGAACTGAACTGGGATAGTCCCAACCCACCACCCCATCTAGTGGACACTTATGTTGTGTTGTCTGAAGTCTGTTGCATATCTGTCTGAGGTGTTTTGTTTGCAGAGCAAAGCTGCCCTCCTGGTGGAGGGTAGCTCTGAAGTGCCTTTTTTCCCCCTCCACCTGAACCAACCCTCATGTAACCCTCTGATCTCTATTAAGGTAGCGCGACTCAGGGTTGCGAATGACCACAGTCACCAATTCTTGTCATGTGTCTTGCCCATGTATGTCTGATCTCTGAATTGTGTGTACTGAAACTCTAATTTCGCTCTGGGATTAATAAAGTATCTTTGATTGATTGATTGATTCAGGAAAACCCCGAATTACACAATTTCATGTCCAAAACACAGCTTCATGTGAGAACACAGGATTACTTATTAACAGGTTAATTATTTGTGTGGTTAACCTTTGTATTCAGACATAAAAACATAGAAAAAAGGTGTGTATTTTACCCTACCTTAACAAATAGACATAATTAACAGTTTCTCTGTAATTTCTCCTCATAAATTTGTTTTCCTATTCTCATAATCAACAAGCCTTATCTCAATATTAAAGTTTCACTTTTCTCCAATGGTTTTGCTAAATTTAATGGGTCCAACGTTGAATAAACAGTAATGGGTGAAAAGAAAGTAGGCCGTCTCTTAACTGTAGTGTTTTACAGATCAGGCCAGATTGAAAGATAATCTGGTCAGGACCATTGTTGCAAAACGAGAGGGTGCTCGCTGCAGAACTACAAAGGCTGAGCTGCGCCGTAAGGTGGAGCTGCACCAGAGTCAGCCCCGCCCATTCACGCAAACTCAGCCTAGCCCACTGACTTCTTCTGTTTTTGTTTTTCAACTTTATCGCAAACTAACCTGACCCACATGAATTACGGCTGTTACTAGTTTACAATTGTTAATGCTATGTTCTATGCTCCAATTAAACAAGAAAAATACAAGTTGCTACATGACAAAGCCTGAATATATCCCGAAATGAAAAGGTTTCCTTTAACGAATATCTGCCCACAGCCGCTCCAACAAAATCTGCATACAACAGCATTTATCATTATTAAATGGGTTCTGGTAGTCAAGTGGGAAGATCTTCTAATTTAAGTTTTGCTTTCCCCTCAACTGATGCTGGTTCGACTCTCGGGGGGAAGGGTGTCGGCAGCAATCTATTTAGCCAGCTGAACATTGAATTTGTTTATATTTGAGTTGTAATGTTTATTTTCAGC
Source organism: Nothobranchius furzeri (assembly GCF_043380555.1). Classification (NCBI taxonomy): domain Eukaryota; kingdom Metazoa; phylum Chordata; class Actinopteri; order Cyprinodontiformes; family Nothobranchiidae; genus Nothobranchius; species Nothobranchius furzeri. Next base: position 9,063,828 of record NC_091744.1, on the reverse strand, counting down.
AAAATATTTATGTCTCTAAAAGTTCTTTGAATTTGGTCGTTCCTAAACAGCATTTTAGTTGAAACTCTGCTCACAAATGTGAACTGGCTAAATAAATGAATAAAAAAACACATTAGTCATTATATTGTAAACGGTATACCAATAAATTGTTGTAAACATTGTACTGGCAAGTGTAGCTAGAAAAGAAGAAAAAGGGTTTTAAACGACCTAATTCTTCCGCTACTGGGAGGCGAACCTGCGCAAAACTGCATGTCAATCTGACTCCACAACCACTTAACCACTACATCTGTTAAAAAGCAAGTGGCGTGACATGTAATTTTGCCATCCAGTGTGTCTTTGTAGATGGGATGTATGGTTTTTCTAGCTGTGTCTCAGTAGAAGTCATTTCAGAAATAATTTGTCAGAAAATTCACAGAATATCCAGATTTGAGAACCAAGACCAGACCCGCTTCGGGGGAGGAGACCAAATTAAAGCTGAGACGGGAGGAAAATGCATGAATGAGGCCAAAAAGGGCTTTGGCGTGTTTCTTATGAGGAAATGACAATATAACATGATTAAAAGTTCCAAAAGTTAGATTTTTAATTATATGGAACCTTTACAAAAACAGTTTAATTAACTTCTCAACTCCGTCCTCAGTCTTGTATTTTAGATGATACTAGCTATCACACCCTCTTTGGTTCTAGAATGCTATCAAGTCTGACAACTGGAAGGAATCGGACTGACTCTGATGGAATGGGTGGGGCTGACTCTGGCGCAGCTCCGCCTTTGTGGTTCTGCAGCGAGCACCACTTGAAACTATTCAAATATCAAGCACACAAAAACACACCACAGGTTGTTCTAAACAGAAGTGAAAAGTAATAAATTACTTTTACTCGAGTTACTGTACTATACTGAAAGATGGAGAGGCGTCTTCCCAGTCTTCATAGGGTCACTATCCCAGCAGGAGGACGAGGTTGACCCGAAACAGAGCAGCTGGAGACAGAAAGAGGGCAGGTGACCCACTATCTGCCATCACACAGATTAGATTGTTCATCATCGTTCTGAGCTCTAAATCATGATTTAACAAACCAAAGCCAAAATCAACATGGAAAATCTTTGTGTGAAAACATGGACTCAACCTTGCTGCTTCCACGTGATTCAAAAAGAAAAGTAGCAGCCTCCTAGCCCAGAAATCTAGACAGACAGTAGCTGAAGCAAAATGTATTTACAATGGATGTCGGTTTAGCCACGCTCCATAGGAGCCTCAGCAGGTTTGCCGTTGGCTTGACTAGTTTTGTGTTATGCCAGTCACAGCGCTCTAGCAGTGACCGAGATGATGTGTTGGAGCAGAACAACTAAGACAGCGGTAGATAGTTTGAAATGGCTTTGGAATATTTTGACTTGGGATTCTCTTTGAATCAAGAGCAGATAAAGCTACTAAAGTCCTTTATTTAGAAAAAGGATGTATTTCCGTCTTCTTCAACATGGCGGACTGTCCCATCGACTGACATCCGTGAGATATTGTTTGTTGTCCATTAGCATGAGAGACAGTTTGAAAGACAACCAATTCTGCCCCACGACTGAGCTCTATGGATCGTGACCAGACTATATTCACATATACAGGATGGCTTGCCAGGCGAGCAGGCCCCTGCTTGCTGATCAAATGTACTGATTAACTATATTACTTTGTTCATTTTTTTTACAGTTTAGTAAAAAATAATTTATTTACTTGCCAGGTTTGGACTTATGTGTCTAATCATCATCAGAGTTCACCAGTGTCGGTGGCATCACCTCTGTACTGATTAACTGTCTGAGCACCATCAGTTTGAGTTATAAAATGGAGTTTGACTTTTCGCTGATCTGGAAAACACACGTATGTGTCAACATAGGCCGTTTAAAAGCTAGGAAATGTTAATGTTCAACTTCCTGGAAAGGATAAACGCAATACAAGGAATTTTTAAAACATTTAAGACAGGAGAGGTAGTTCAGCAAAGTCAGTGAAAGTTCAGATGGTGCTCTGCTAAAGTTGTAAAAAACAAAACAAAAACACAAGAAACCAAATTAATATGGCAAAAGTTCATTTTTGACTATACCTGGGCTATCAGGTTAAAGGGATTTTCCATCCATCCATCCATTCATTTTCATCAGCTTATCCGAAGTCGGGTTGCGGGGACAGTAGCCTAAAGCTTGGTTTATGCTTGACGCATTAACTTTCGGCTCGTGGCTGGAATGCGCTTCACAACTCGCAGCGTTTATGGTTCATGCGGCTTGTCTCTGCGGTGAGCCAATATTCTCCCAAACTGAACGGGACAGCATGGAGCTCTACGGCATGCATCCAACACTACACCATAGTAGAAGTAGAAATTACTGTTTACAACATGGCATTCCAGCATTTTTAACAGCGTCCTCGTCTTTTCCGGCAGTGCAAGCTATTTCTCTCCAATTATCAACAACATGTTGATCACGGTGATCTTTGAGAGCTGAATCATACAAATGTCTGTATTTACGAACCTCTGCCATACTAGTTATTGCCAGTCCACCATGTTTTTCCGCGTCCGACCATCCGCGTGGTTAGAAAATTTCCTATGTGCGCGTTGCGGAAATTTTGGGCCGTGCGGAGGCACGGTGGAGGGGCGTGGTTGTTAAAATGACGCAAAATGACGCAACTTTTCCATGCGGACCTCGCGGACGCATCAAGCATAAACCAACCTTAAGGCGAGAGGCCAGCCACTTGGGCCAGCTCCTCCGGGGGAATCCCATGGCATTCCCTGGCCAGGTGAGAGACATAGTCCCTCCACCGTGTCCAGGGTCTACCTTTAGGTCTTCTCCCAGTTGGAGGTGCCCAGAAAACCTCACCAGGGATCCAGGAGGCATCCTGACCAGATGCCCAAGCCACCTTAACTGGCTCCTCTCGATGTGGAGGAGCAGCGGGTCTACTCCGAGCCCCTCCCGGATGACCGAGCTTCTCACCCTATCTCTAAGGGAGAGCCCAGCCACTCTTCAGAGAAAACTCATTTTGGCCGCTTGTATCCGTGATCTCGTTATTTTGGTCACTACCCAAAGCTCATGACCATATGTGAGGGTAGGAACGCAGATCGACCGGTAAATCGAGAGCTTTGCCTTCTGACTCAGTTCTCTCTTCACCACGACAGACCGGTACAATGCCCGCATCACTGCAGATGCAGCACCAATCCGCCTATCGATCTCACGCTCCAGTTTTCCCTCACTCATGAACAAGACCCCGAGATACTTAATCTCCTCCACTTGGGAAAGGACCTCATCCCTGACCCGGAGAAGGCATTCTACCCTTTTCCGAATCAAGACCATGGTCTCAGATTTAGAGGAGCTTATTCTCATCCCAGCTGCGTCACACTCGGCTGTAAACCGCTCCAATGAAAGCAGAAGATCACGTTCTGATGAAGTCAACAGGACCACATCATCTGCAAAAAGCAGATACCTGATCCTCAGGCCACCAAAACGGATGTCCTCCACACCTTGGCTGCACCTAGAAATCCTGTCCATAAAGGTTATGAACAGAATCAGTGACAAAGAGCAGCCTTGGCGATGTCCGCCTCTCACTGGGAACGAGCCCGACTTACTGCTGGCAATGTGGACCAAGCTCTGACGCTTGTCATACAGGGACCTAACAGCCCGTATCAGAGGGCCTGGTACCCCATACTCCCGGAGTACCCCCCACAGGGCCCCCCGAGGAACGAGGTCAAACGACTTCTCCAAATCCACGAAACACAAGTAGACTGGTTGGACAAATTCACACGCACCCTCCAGGATTCCCCCTAAGGGTATAGAGCTGGTCCAGTGTTCCACAGCCAGGACGAAAACCACATTGCTCCTCCTGAATCTGGGGTTCAACAATCCGACGGACCCTCCTCTCCAGAACCCCTGAATGAACTTTATCAGGAAGGCTCAGGAGTGTGACCCCCCTGTAGTTGGAACACACCCTGCGGCCCCCCTTTTTAAATAAGGGGACCACCACCCCGGTCTGCCAGTCCAGTGGGACTGCCCCGATGTCCACCCGATATTGCAGAGCCGCGTCAGCCAACACAGCCCCACAACATCCAGAGACTTAAGGAACTCCGGGCGGATCTCATCCACCCCCAGAGCCTTTCCACAGAGGAGCTTTTTAACCACCTCAGTGACCTCAGCACCAGAGATTTGAGAGGCCAACTCAAAGTCCTCAGACTCTGCTTCCTCTCTGGAAGATGTGTCGGTGGGATTGAAGAGGTCTTCCAAGTATTCTGCCCACTGATCCACAACGTCCTGAGTAGAGGTCAGCAGCACACCGTCACCACTATAGATAGTGTTGGTAGTGCACTGCTTTCCCCCCCGAGGCGCTGGATGGTGGATCAGAATCTCCTAGTAGCCGTACTGAAGTCTTGCTCCATGGTTTCTCCGAACTCCTCCCATGCCCGGGTTTTTGCCTAGGCGACCACCCGAGCTGCGTTCTGCTTGGACTGTCGGTACCTGTCAGCTGCCTCTGGAGTCCCACAGGCCAAAAAGACCTGATAGGACTCTTTCTTCAGCTTGACAGCATCCCTTACCGCCGGTGACCACCAGCGGGCTCGGGGGTTGCCACAGCGACAGGCACTGACAATCCTGCGACCACAGCTCAGATCGGCCGCCTCAACAATGGAGGCACGGAACAGGGTCCATTCAGACTCAATGTCCCCCGCCTCCCTCGGAACATTTTGGAAGTTCTGTCGGAGGTGGGAATTGAAGCTCCTTCTGACAGGAGACTCTGCCAGACGTTCCCAGCAGACCCTTGCGATACGTTTGGGCCTGCCTGGTCTGACAGGCATCCTCCCCCACCATCTGAGCTAACTCACCACCAGGTAGTGGTCAGTTGACAGCTCCGCCCCTCTCTTCACTCGAGTGTCCAAAACATGCGGCCGCAGGTCAGATGAAACAATAACAAAGTCAATCATCAAGCTGCGGCCTAAGGTATCCTGGTGCCAAGAGCACATATGGACACCTTCAGGTCTGAACATGGTGTTCATTATGGACAATCCATGACTGGCACAGAAGTCCAATAACAAAACACCACTCAAATTCAGATCGGGGGGGGGGGGGGGGGGGGGGGGGGGTGCGCTCCTCCCAACCACACCTCTCCAGGTCTCACTGTTGTTGCCCACGTGAGCGTTAATGTCCCCCAGCAGAACGAGGGAGTCACCGGAAGGAGCACTCTCCCGCACCCCCTCCAAGGTCTGCAAAAATGGTGGGTAGTCTGAACTGTAGTTTGGTGCATAAACTCTCATCACGTAGGCGGAGGGAGGCTAGCCTCTCATTCACTGGGGTAAACCCCAACATACAGGCACCAAGATGGGGGGCAACTAGTATGCCCACCCCTGCTCAGCGCCTCAGTGGGAGCAACTCCAGAGCGGTAGAAAGTCCAACCCCTCTCAAGGAAACAGGTTCCAGAGCCAGAGCCATGCGTTGAGATGAGTCCGACTATATCTATTGGGAACCTCTCAACCTCACACACCAACTCAGGCTCCTTCCCCACCATAGAGGTGATATTCCATGTGCCAAGAGCCAGCTTCAGTAGCCGAGGATCAGACCGCCAAGGTCCCCACCCTCGACTACCATCCGTCACACACTGCACCTGACCCCTTTGGCCACTCCCACGAGTGGTGAGCCCATGGGAAGGGGGACCCACGTTTCCTCTTCGGGCTGTGCCCGGCCAGGCTCCATGGGTAAAAGCCCGGCCACCAGGCGCTCGCCAACATGCCCCACCTCCAGGACTGGCTCCAGAGGGGGGCCCCGGTGACCCACGTCTGGCCGAGGGAACACGATTTCAATTTATATAATTCATCATAAGAGGTCTTCGGGATGCTCTTTGTCTGATCCCTCACTTAAGGGAAAAATTGTCGTGCCCATATTCTCCAGAGTTAGAAAAAGCTTTTTGTAACCAGACCAGTCATTCTAGCTTTAGCTCAGCATAAACAATGTACTGAATGCTAACTGCTAGCATTTCATGTGAAAAGGTCATGAAAAATACTCAAAAATTATCCTAATTTTTTACTTAAATAATCAAAAACTGCAGATGAAAACAATAAATAACAGAAAGGGCTTACAGGATTTAGACGTGGGACTACATTACAACAAGGCAGCGCTGTAAGGAAAAAAAGTGTTGAAAAAAAGTGTGAAATTTAAATTGTGATTTATTAAATTATTTATTAAACTGTGATAAAAGAAATGTATTAAATGGTTTTAACGTGTATGTCTTTATTATGAAGCCAGGCTAATGGAATGTAATGAAAAGAGGTTCTTTATTCTCAAAATAACTAAATAAATAAAAGTTTACAAAACAGCAGTGGCACCTCAAAATTCTCAAATATCCCTTCAGCCTAAAACATCTTCTCCAAACAGTCTCAGTGCAAATTGTCATCCTCTGTCATCTTTTCCAAAATAAAAAGTGTGCAACAGAACACGAAAGGGTCTTTTTCTTCTTCTGGAACTTTCTACCTCTAAACATGGGACTAGCGCCACTCTCTGATCCAAACGAGCATTGCAACCAGGAAGGTGAAATATAAGCAACCTGGATTTACACGGAATATTTCTTGTTTTTAGATACCCACTTTTACCACCTGGTTACCATTAAATAGGATGAATATATGGTTTGTGTGAAAATGTAATTTATTAAGGGGGGCAGTGGGGTGGCCATGGTCCCCCTAGCCCATCATTGGGGGTCACTGCTTTTGTGAAATGACCAGATTCTAAAGTTGTTTTATAGGATCTAAGCCCATCATATAATCAGTGTCCTTTAGCACTGCTGAACACATTTACTTGTAAACTCTTGGTCAGACATCTTACACACCCAGTCCTGTTTTTCCCCTCTTCATGTCCTTCAAATCACGGCATCACCATCATCTTCTGATAGTGATGCTGCGATTTCCAGCAAAAAGGTGCAACATAGATGTAGACAATTTAATGCAACTGAAAGCTTAATTTCACTCTTTGGTTTTGCAATTCATGATGTAATCAGGTGCACGTTGTCACCCGCCTGGGAAGGAGATTGCTCCAGGAGGCACTGCAGGATGAATCCAGTGCCAGAAGCTCTGAGCTGTTAAGTTGATGTCCTGTAAATGCCCAGAGATTAGATGTGTGAGGAGCTGTGTTACTAAACAGTCACTCACCCTCTCTTGTTCCCATTTTCCTTCTAATTTCCATACCAGAAGAGGCGAGTCATCAGTGGCTTGACATTAACGGTGCAGTTATTGATGGCTCATTGGGGGCATGGAGAAGAAATTAAGCCCAGCGTCGTCTGAATCATAAAGCAGGAAAAGGTCAATTAAAAAAAGCTTTTCCTTCCCTCACAATCATACATCTCTGACCGTCATTTTTAATGCAAGTCTTCATGCTTGGTTTCTGCCTGCGCATTAATAGGTAGCAGGCAGAGGCCAGCTCTGTCAGGTTTTTCTGCGTGGACATGCAGTCCATGTGAATAAATGGCTTTGAGGTCATCACAATGCAGCCAGAGGGGGGAGGAGGCTGAGATACAGAGGCATCTAGAAAATGAGTTTCCATCAGAGAATATAAAAAACGAAGCACCACGAACAAACTCAATGATGATGGTTTGAATCTAACAGTATGTGCAAATCCTCCACTCTTTTATGAGGGTTGATCATGCAAAAGGAATAAAAACAGCTTTTTCTCTTTAGCTGCAGAGATTTCAGCAACTGGAGCTTTTGAGGTTACGATTCTCGGTTCCTCTTTCAGTGTTCATTGTAATTCATAGTTAGGAGAAGTAAAACTGGTCTTCTCTAATTTCCCTCTGGGATTAATAAAGTATCTTTGATTCATGGTGTTTTGTTGGCATGTGAAGGAACATCAGACACCAAAGACATGTCCTTTCATTTTTGGTCGGGCATGCACCATGTTTCCTTGGCAACCCAAATTATTAGCCGAGTTTGTTGCAGACCTTTAATGTGACATTTCTGACGCGCTGTACTGGCCTGCCGTGGTGAAGACGGAGCTGAGCTGGAAGACGAATGTCTCGATATACGTTCCTACTCTCATCTAAGGTCACAAGCCCTGGGTAGTGAGTGAAAGAATGAGAAGCAGCTGAAATGAGATTTCTCCATAAAGTGTCTGCTCTCACTTAGAGATAAGGTGAGAAGCTCGGTCATCCGGGAGGGGCCGGGATGAGGTTTTCAAGGCACGTCCAACTGGGGGGAGACTCAAAGGAAGACCCATGTCACGGTGTTTTGTTGTGCCTCTAACTTCAGCAGGTTGTGACGGTTGGGAAACTGACAGGGCTCAAAGTAAAATATTAAAGTTATAGGACAAACTGAAAAGTAAAAATACTTATTACTTTATCCTCAAGCATTAAATGAGAAGGTCCCGTTGTCTTTTAAAATGTTTTTGATGCCAGGATTTCCATGCCCTGTATGAATAAGAATCTACAACAACATATACTACAGAGTTCATCTACGGAAGATGGTGAAAAGCTAAAATATTTATTTATTGGGTGAGACTTTCAGCATTTGGTCAATATATGAAACTCTCAAATAAACTCTTGTGGGGAGAAACAATGCCCTCTTGTGGTCGATGAAGGTTATTGCAACTTAACAGTAACTTTACACAAACAAAAACAAAAGACTTTGTATTTTTGCAGGCAGAGAATCTTGCAAAAACAATGGCTAGCTGTTAACGTTTTACGGAAAGCAAAAACTACAATAACATAATCTCCATTTAGGTTATCGTTTAAACATTTACACTCCCGCCAGTTTCATATTTTGACGTTTTTTCTTCAGAGATATTAATAAAATCCTCGAGAACTTAGACACTGGGTGCACCAGACAGACGCGCAACACCCAGCAACTGCTGGTGGCAATTCATGTGAACTGCAATTCAATACAAAACTGCAAGTGATTTAAAAGCTTGTAAGAATGTTCTCATGCACTTTAGAGGTTGTTAGTCTTGGCTGAGTTTGAACTGATGTAAAGTGAACTCTGTCTCTACAGAGGCCTTTCAGGAGGACACTTATGAACATGAGTATAATCATTTTGTTTTATAAACAGAAACACATTTTAAAAGGTCTAAACCCTGATGAGCCTCAAAAGCAAAGGCTCTCAAAATTATTCGTATTAGGTGTGTCCAAAATGTGGCTCGGGGGTCATTTGCAGCCCTCTGAGTTGTTGTGTGTGGTCCCCGATGGCGTTTCTAGAAGGCTGACTTATTTCTGCAGTAGGCTTGTTATGTAAATTGACACTTTCTATTGATTCTATGTTCAGATTATTATTAAAATGCCTAATTTGACCTATTATGAGGAGAACATATAAAAAATAATCATAAAATAATTTTTGCATTTTAAATAATAAAACATTTTGTGGCATGAGAGGACAATCAGCGTCGCCATTACAACGTTGCACACCCCTGGTTTAGGTAAATAATCACTGAAGAGTGCATAATGTGAAAATACTGCTCTTCCTGAGAATGATGTCATTACTCTAGCATGTGAGAAATGAGGCCTATGCTGCCCGTTTTAGACATGATTACAGATTTTAGCTAAAAGTGTAGTTTCTGAACGCTGAGAGCAAGAAGTGAAGGTTCAGGTTTAGTGACTGAAATCCATCACTGGTGATAAAATACTGATCTTAAAAGGTGAGGAAGGCATGCTGTAACTCTTGTCTGCACCACTGGATGGCACTGCTCATCCTCATGTATCACCCCACCCTCACTATACTCCCCCACTCTTTGTAGTTCTTTTATATCTTTCTCCTGTCTCCTCATCTTGTGTAGGAGGAAGATTAGGATTGCCAGAGACCACAACGGGGATTACCAGATCAATATCGGAGGCCATCTTTCCCTCCCATCTCTTTAACATGGCTTTATTCCTCCATTTCTCTCTCTCCTCTTTAGCTTTCACTTAGTTGCGCTCTGTGGTTAATGTGTGCTTTCACCCTCTGCTCTTCAAGACACTCGTTGCCTCTGGGGTGAGGGAGAGACGGAGGGGGAGGGTTTTTTGGGGTTTGCACCAATGAGGACAAGAAAGACAGATACAGCTGTGAGAGACAGAAATGAGATTTGGTTTCCTGTCATTCCTCTGATACCATTGATTCTCTGTGACCTGGTTGCACAGAGTCATAAAACGTAGCTCTGATCATTTATTACAAAATGACAAAGACGGTGAGCTGGGGCTGGAGGAGGAACCGAGGTGCTGCTGCTGGCTGTGCTGCTAAATATGTCGGTTAATTTGTGACATTTAGAGGCTTCAGAATCTAATGCCCACAATTTTTTTCTCTTGCCTTCTCAGCCCCTCCCTTTTCTTTCCTTTTATTTACTAGCAGCTGGGTTTTGCATCGTTTTTTTTTCTACCGCCTTTGCCTCCTCTCTACTTCAGCTTCTTCTTCTTCTTGCCTGGCGGCCACAGCCAATGTAGCTGGCATCCAAATTAGAGGTGCAGTGCTGCCACCTAGAGTGTTGGAGCATGAAAGAGTTTTGAGGGGGGGGAAAGCAGGTGTTGAAAGAGTGCGCGGAGAGTGGTGGGCCAGCCCACCGACCGTCCTGGAGTACCGTCCGTTCTGTGATTCTCCAGAATCCACAGATGGCCAGTCCGCCCCTGGGTTCACAGCAGTGAAGAAGTCAGGCAGATAGCTACACAGCAACATGCCAGCAGTGATGAGAGACAGAAAGATGCGCTGGTTCCACAGGCAGATCCAGGGGAAGTAAGTATGGAATGCAAGAGGAGAAATATTTGCAAGGATTGATGTTAGGAATTCATGTTTAGGTTGGAATTTTATTTTATGATATCAGCTAAATTTCAACATTTTAGCTGTAAAAGGCCACATGCAGTGGGTAATGATAAATGATAAATGACCCGCACTTGTATAGCGCCTCTCAGAGCAAGGACTCCAAAGCGCTTTACACTACAGTGTATCATTCATCCATTCACACACACATTCACACACTGATGGTGATGAGCTACGATGTAGCCACAGCTGCCCTGGGGCGCACTGACAGAGGTAACAAGTAAATATGTGGTAATACAGTAATAAGAAATATGTTGCGGTTTTACGTAAAAAGGTGTGTAGAGGTGTTACAGTTGATGCTTACAAACTTTGAAAATCTTAAATACAGAAGATACATTTGTAATCATGTATTTTCATTTAGATGTGGTATTTTTGTGCAGTAAGACAATTACTGTATAAATTTTAAGCTTATCAGTAACACAGGTTTTAATATGACATGTAGTCAACATTAGTGCTGGTAATTTTGATGGTTTGACCACATATTTTTGCTGCCAAATTTCCTGGGAATGAGGAGAGTAGCCCATGTTTTATGTATGAGTGTTTTGTTGAGCTTCACTTGCAGCTGTGCCTGTGTTACCTCCCATCTCAGTCACAAACAGCTGATTAATAAAGCTTCTCGTCACATTTAAAATGGTCAACAGGCAGGATTTACTAAACATTACACCAAGGCCAAACACAACCTTCAACTTCAAGGAAAAACAGAAACCTGGAGGTGTAAATATGTACAAACAGTAAATAATCATTTTATTTTTCTACAGGCTCAAAGTGGTACCAACAAAAGCTCTTGTTCATTTTGTGTTTGAACATATTCATTTTTGTGTTAAAAGACTGTGTGTGTGTGTGTGTGTGTGTGTGTGTGTGTGTGTGTGTGTGTGTGTGTGTGTGTGTGTGTGTGTGTTTGTGTTCTCCCACCTGGTGGTAAAGAGTTCTGCCAGGGTCAGCATACCTTGCAATCATGTGCTCCTGAACAAACACTTATTTCCTGTCTCCAACTGAGATACAAGCTGGTCACACAAGTGTGAGCAATAACACACACACACACACACACACACACACACACACACACACACACACACACACACACACACACACACACACACACACACACACACACACACACACACACACCCACACACACACACACACACACACACACACACACACACACACACACACAACTATTTTTATCATCATCAAAAAGAAATAAAGCTACAATGGAAAATCTGCAAAACAAGCTAACTAAAGTAGTTTTCTCCAGACAATGTGTAGTTTTTATCGTTAATCTCTGGAAACATCCTTTAAAATGTTGTTGAAAATGAATTAAATGATGCAGTTGTTGAAAAATATTGGCAGCTTTGCAACACATAACCATAAAATCAGGTCTAAAATACATGGGAGCGGGTCTTAGGCCCATTCCCAGTACTCGCACTACCACCCTTGCACGCTTCAATTGTATGGTCTTGACCAGGGGTGAGAGTGCACAGGGTGTGCCGATTCGAAGTGCATGATCAAGCCCCTTTTGCACCCTTGATCCAGACTTCACCCAAGACCACAGTGATGCAGACTTGGGTGAAGTGCATTACCCACAATTCATTGCTGTGGGAGAAAAGGCTCAAGTTCCTCATCTGAAAATATGTCTTTTCTAATGAAATGGGTTCGTTTTAGGATGATTAGTTGATGCTCTGAATGTTTTAGATAAAGCAGCAATGAATTCAAATTTATTACAAATAATAGTTTTGTTGTTTGTTTGAAAGTTGTTAATAAAGGGCAATGCTTTGCAATCGATGACACAATACTCCCCGCCTCAGTTCGGCAATTATTTGCACACTTGTGTACTACGCACTCAAAGACTTACAGCGCGTTTTCTCCAAGTGCTCTTTGCTGAAGACCGCAAGGCGCAGTGCGAGTATTGAGATTGGGCCTTAGTCTCTGGGCGACGCCATATTAGATTTGATGTTTCTTTCTACGGGAGCCCACGAGGACAAAGTGCTTTTAATGATTTGTAACAAACGGTTACAGAACTTTTTGCCATTCATAGAAGTTGTTGTTTTGCACATTTGTGACGACAGGGATGATGTACTTGTCATTTGCTTGAGGTTGCACTCCCTGGGATTTTTGTCCATAATGGGCATCATTGGTAAGGTCTTACTCAAATACAAAAATATCGCTTGCTTGCAATGAGTTGGATATGTACTGCCCCTATCACCAGGGAAAATACACACATATTGCAGCAGAACATCACTGGCGTGGGAGGTTCTCCGCTCAATAATACCAGAGAAGGAGAAACAGTCGGCTGCTACCACTTCCACGTTAGGACAAACTACCAGAGTCCCAAAAAGAAAAACACCACGGAAAAAGACACGAACCTAGAAAACAGCAACCGGTGTTTAGTTTTCTCTCGTTTCCTCTGGCAATCCAACTCGCATTCAGGGGAACGTGGTCTGGACATGCCACAATGTTTTGTAATCAACAAACAAATAAATAAGCAATGTTTTCTCTGAAACACTGCAGTTTGCTCTCATTGTTTGCGGATCTGCTCATTTCACAGTTAGAAATAAATCTATCTTTAAAAAAGAAGTCTGATCTGTCTTTCATGAACTGTCATATCAAAACCACAAACTACATTTCATTTTTTCATTCTTGTGATTTTTGCCACAGTCATCTGATCTAACGTGTGCAGATGCTGCAAAGTAATTAAAACATGTCTGCAGCTGATCTCAGGCCATTTTCACTTATAATAATCCTCCCAGTAACAACCGACCCTTGGATGTGTTACTATCAAACCCTCCAAGAAGCGGTCTGGTGTTCACAGGTTCATTTCATCTTTCCATGCTGTCGTTCTTTTTGAAAACACAGAAACGGTTCTGTTACCTGTTTTTTTTTTTTTTTTTGCTACGTTTCGTCTGCGGCTGCAGTCTTCCTGAAGTCTGCAGTCTGGAGGACGTCTGCAGCCGCGGACGAAACGTAGCGAAAAAACAGGTAACGGAACCGTTTCTGTGTTTTAAAAAGAACGACAGGATGGAATTAGACCCAAGACGCAGCAAGAACACACCTAAGATGTTCAAAGAAGATCATTTCATCTTTCTTTCTTCTTCTTAGGGAAGCTTTTTGACAACAATGTGTGTAAAAATTAAATACAAAAACAAAAAGTTGATGATGCCAAAAAATACCTTCATATAGCAGGGAATCAGAAAATGTTGCTGCACACATCCTATGAAGCTAAAACCAAAAATATTCATAGATCCTCTTTTCAGAAAGCAGAAATCCAAAACACACAAACTATATTAAAAATTCTTTTTTAATTTGGACTTTGGGGGAAATTAATTCTCTGTTTTTTACCTGCACTCAGTATTCCCAGGCTTGATGTTCCAGGTCACCTTATCCACAAGGCTCAGCATGCTACTGCAAATAAAGAGAAGCTGATTGGTTAATTATCACAGCTGCTCCAACCAGTCACGATGCTGCTCTCTTAACAGCTCCATTTCCCTTTACAACAGAACAAAACCACACTACAGGCTCATTTCACCCTCTTGATTATGAAGCCTAAATCCCACTGGGCTGGGACCGTTGGTGAAGAAAATGACAAAAATCGTCAGTTGGATTCTCTCTGAACTGATTTGTGAACAAGGTTTTTTGTTAGTCATGAGATGCAAACTGTTTTCTTGTCATAATTTAGTGTGTTGTCCAGTTTAGTGATCCTCATATCTTGCGCTTTCTGACTTTTCAAAGTTAAATCGTAAAGGTTTCTTGAGGCCTTCTTTCCACCCAATGTGAAAGTGTCGCAAAACGACAGCAAAATGTACTGTGCTGCATTTGACCTTTCGCCGGCCCCGCCCCCAAAACGGCCCTTGTCCATTAACACATCATAGCAACTTTACTGTGTGAGGAGGTCCGACAACTTCAAGCAAGATGGACAGCATCGAGCCCAAGGCGTCTGTAAGTCGGACGGTCGATACCCAGAGAGACTGGCTGGAGGAGTTGTGTTCCATTCATTCCCAAAGCCGAAAACAACGTGAGCGATGCCTGATATGAATCAAACAGTGCAGACGGCCCCACTCCCAGTTTGTCACGTGTGGAGTTGCTAGGACCCAAAATGCAGTACCCAGGATGACACGAGGCAGGGATGAAGATTAAGTAAAATCTTTTATCTAAAGGTGAGCCAAAAACAAAGTAGATCCAAGGCTGGGAGCCAAAATCCAAAAAACCAGAGAACGATCTGGAATGTCAAACACGAAAGCAGAGTAAAACATCTGTAAACATTCAAAATAAAAGTCACGTGCAGATAAATCTTCGTCATTTCGTGCTAAAACCATCGTTGCCGATGCAGACAGAACAGAAAATAAACCATAGACGTTTATGGATACACGCAGCTGTCTTTCTCTTTGCTTGTTATTGTGTGGACTTCTGAAATCACGCGTGGTGTTGCAATTCTCTCGTGATTTTGTGGCTTTGCGAGACCAACAGTGTGGAACGTGCTCGCTCCCGTTTCATGTCTGTAACACTCCTGGTTGGAAGGGTAAAAAGCCGCTGTTGCGTTACACGTCGCTTTCACGTCCAGTGTAAAAGGGGCTTAACCATGGGTTACAACTTACACTAAAGACACAATTTGCTAAAGGACTCACAATTTATGCAGCATTTGGTAAAGAAAAGGATTGGGGCCACAGTAGAAATAAAACATTTAAAGTTTAGGATATTTCTCTAATTTAGGAGTCAGGAGTTTTAAGATTCACTGTGTAGTTGGAGAACTTTGTTTCAATGAAAAGTTCTGGTTCAGTTCAGCAGGTGATTGTTTGAATTAACATCTACATCCAGGCTTTCAGTTTTAAACCAAATGTTGCCTGGTTTTAGTCCAGGTAGTTGCAGACTTTTCATTGTGTCCTTGAAGACTTTTCAAAATAAAATCCATGCAGGTAACATTAAAAATAAGACATAAAATCATTAAGTCATTAATTAGCAAAATGTCATGTTTAATTTCTTGTAACTTTAGTTTTGTGGAGCTTTTTAATCCGCAGAACTTGATACGAGTCAAAAATCGGATCAAACTGCACGTTCACGTTGCAACAAACTCAACGTTCCTTTTTTTTTTTTTTTTTTTTTACCGTGTCCTGTCTGGCTGTGAAGCAAGCAGAATTGATGTCTGAATGCTGGTGACAAGCCTTACAGATTTATTCTCAGGTGGAGCATCAAAGCGTCTGCTTTTAATGTCACGCCTGATACTTAAAACTTTATTGTTATTGTTGTTGAATGCTTTGTAATTCCGACCAGACACGGAGACAGAGGTGAAAGAGAAAGGAAGAGAAAAGGTGGAGAGAGAGAGAGAGGGGGGGGGGGGGGGGGGGGTTTCCACAAAAATAAACAATGAACAAGAGTCTGCTTCTAGACCTGCAGAAAAAGACAAAAAAACAAACAAACAAAAGGACACAAAAAAGGGACACAACAACAATACAACAAGATCTACCTATCACTGCGTCAACTTGATGAAAAAAAAAACCAAAAAAAAACAATATATATATATATATATACATATATAATCAACATTGCTTAACTGAAGAATCACGATAATAAATCACAATGCATTAAGTGCCCACCATAGTCTTAAGACCTGTGTTTAACGTGCCCAAGCCCATACTTTTGAGAGCACCATGTGAGCACCTGTGTGTGTGTACACGCGCTTGTTTATTTAAGGTTTCTCTATAGGAGCGTCCAACAGACAGTGTGAGGGACCACAGATCTGCCCCCCAAAGATGCGCAGGAGACGGGGGGAGCTCCAAGTCCCAGAGATCCAGGCGTTGCCCCAGAATGCAGGAACCCCAAGGAGACTGCAACCAGAAAGGCCCCCGCCCCCCTCGAGAGGCACAGAGGATCGCCCCGGGGGGCCACAGCCAGCAGCCGGCAGAGTCCCTGGAGACATCAGCGGCAAGCACACAGGCCTGCCCGCAGCCTCCCACCCCCTAGCCGGCCGAGCCCGGGACCCAGCGACCCGGGACCCAGGGGCGACCACCCCCGCTGGGGACCCAGCAGAGCCCAGGGACCCAGACCCCACCAGGCAGCCACCGGGATCTATCAGGCAGATGCCAAAATCTTAAATCCCCAGACCCGGTTGCCACGAACACTCAGGCAGACCATGGCACAAGCCCTCACACCAGGTGTGGCAGGGGGAGGGGGGACAAAGATCTATATCATCAAGAGAAGTTCCAGGAGAGGGGAGGACCCAAAGGCCCCACCTGACATATACAGTCATACACAAACACAGTCACACACTCCCTCCCTCATGCTCACACATGCACATACAACCCAAGACTTACAAAAATGCATGCCGGACACTCACTCATGCTCCCCATACACACCCTATTAACTCTGGTCCCGGTACTGCTGCACATGGGGTACAACCATCACCGGTAACCAGAGTTTGACCCTTTCTGCTGGGGTGCTGATGAGCAGGCTCCCCCGCCCAACGCTGAGCACAGCAACCCACCACCCCAGATCCCAACCAGACGGCCAGATCTCCCTCCTAGCCTCCAGCCCCAGGAAGCCTAGCAACAACAGAGGTGGCTAAGACCCCTAGTCTCCCTCCACCTGCTCCAATATAGTGTTGTGTGATCATGAGGTGTATTCCATGGCTGTGGTGAGTGGGCAGTGCTGGCATCATCCGGCATATGCCAGCTGATGCCACCGCACCACCCCACTTACACCCTCAGCCATCAGTGTCTAAGTGCGGTTTAAAATTGGAAGTGGGCACCGGCACTCGGGAGGAGGCTGAAATATCCCCCTGCCAAATGCCGTTGAATGTGCTCACTCCCAAGGCCCTAAGTGTGTGTTTGTGTGGAATGTCGTCAGTGGAAGTGTATAAGGTGCAAATAAAATTGGGGGGCAGGTTGCCACAGGAATGCGGATATGGGGTCCATACCCGCACTCCCTGACTTGCCCACCCCCCAAGGTCCTATGTGTATGTTTGTGTGATGATGTGAGGGAGCAGGAGGAGAGAAATATGCGGGGATGGGGAGGAATGGCTGGTTGGGCTTAGCCCTCCAGGGAGCCAGCTCCCCTACTGGCCCCAATAGACACATCTGTTGTCAAACTGCCACCCAGGGCATGGAGACCCCAGCCCATCCTGCCAGGGCCCAAAGCAGCAGCATTACAGAGCCTCACGGAGTCCGAGGGCACCAACCCAGCCCTATCCCAGCAGAATATTTATGCCCACCCCTGCATTTGCACAACTTCCAGAATATATAAAACATGGGACATCCAGGTAAGGTTGGGTCCTCCCCGTCCTGGACCTCCCCCTCCCCTGTGATGGAACGGCAGAGGAGCCAAGGTCTACCTGATGCCCCCGAACCCGGGCCAGGCACTGCTGCATGTTCCTGCCTTCTTCCCGGCAGCATACATGTCAGGACCTGACCCCCAAGGCCCCGCCCAGATCCCCACACGGGGCCAGCCACCCCCAAACCCCGAGCCCCCAGGCCCCCACCCAGACCCGCCCAGGGGCATTGCAGCCGCCAGGCAGTGACCCATGGCCGCTGCCAACATCCCCAAGGGGCCCTACTCACAACCGCCAGCAGTCCACCCCCCGAGGCAACCCAAGCACCTCCAGAGGGGGGCAACGGCCCCCCAGTCCCAGACACCCCCAGTGAACCCACCTCCAGGGAACATCCGGATATTCCAAACTCAGACCCCACACACCCCACCCACACCATCCCGCAGAACAACATCAACGGCCCCCCACCCTCGCTATGTGATGGAACCGATCAAAGGAGCCCAGAGAGATTCATCTGAAGTGGAAGCAGAGGCTATATCAAGTGCAATATGATCTAACAAAAGATTTCTATACTGGTTAATGCAGAGAGTTTCTCTATTTTTCCAATTCAAGAGGATAGTTTTCTTAGCGATGCATATGGCAGTCAGAACCACGTGAACCAAAGATGTTGCAATCGGGACATCGTCCAGCTTTCCCAGTAAACAAAGAGAGGGGGAAGTTGGGATATGACATTTCAGACATTTTGACAGATCCTCACATACTCTACCCCAAAATTCCTGGACAGGTGGGCAGGACCACAGTGCATGAATGTAATTGTCAGGAATGTTGTTTGTGCAGTGTGTACAGGTGTCAGACGACACAAACCCCATCTTGAACATCCGATGACCTGTATAGTGTACTCTGTGTAGAATTTTGTACTGAATTAATTGTAAATTGGGGTGTCTGATCATTTTAAAAGTTTTTAAACAAGTTTGGGACCAGAAGCCCTGGTCAAAGCTAACTGATAGATCCACCTCCCATTTTTCAATAGGGATTGCAATTTTATCGTCTATTTTGGACAGTGTCTTATATACTTTAGACAGTAGTTTGGGGGGTTTGAGATTATAAAAGTCTAATACCCTTGGTGGTGTTTGTAATTCTATTTTATTGAGCTTAAATTTTTGTTTGACTACAGATTTAATTTGGTGATATTCTAAAAAGCTATTCTTATCCTTTCCAAATTGGAAGACTATTTGATTAAATGGGATGAAGTCCAATCCTTCATATATGTGTTCCAGGTATAGGATTCCTTTATTTTTCCAGTCCGGAAGGTTCATCATTTTGTTGTTTTGCAACATTTTTCAGAATGGTGAGGGAAATGGAAGAGAGCGGCAGATTACAGCCAAACATGAATTCAGCCAATATTAGTCTCTTGTTAAAACCAGGCAAAGACCCAGCATTTCCAACCAGCTATCGCCCAATTTCTCTTATTAATGTTGATCTCAAAATAATTTGTAAAGCCCTGGCCAAAATATTAGAGAAGGTAACCCCCTTCATAATACACCCTGACCAAACTGGTTTCATTAAGGGTAGACAGTCATCCACAAACTCACGTAGATTACTTAATTTGATAGATTTCTCTTACAGTAGAAACATAGAAACTAGTATATTATCTCTAGATGCAGAAAAAGCTTTTGATAGAGTTAACTGGAAGTTCTTATTTGCAACTTTACACAAGTTTGGCTTTGGGAACTTCTTCATAAACTGGCTACAAACATTATACAGTTCACCAACAGCACGTGTCAGGACGAACGACCAAATATCAGCTAGCTTCTGTCTTCAGAGGGGGACCAGACAGGGATGCCCACTCTCCCCCTCATTATTTGCTATCTTTATCGAACCACTAGCAGCAGCAATTAGGCAAACAACAGACATTAAAGGGATTAAGTGTAAGAAAATAGAACATAAGATCAGTCTTTATGCAGATGATGTTTTACTCTTTCTCCAGAATTCTCAATCCTCTCTCTCCCAAGCAATAGAACTGATAAACTCTTTTTCCAGAGTTTCAGATTACTCTATAAACTGGTTAAAATCCACAGTTCTACCAATTAATTTCTCTTTTGTCAATTTGCTTAATACACAATTGGAGTCAGGGAATATCACATACCTGGGAATTAATGTCTCTCCCAAGTTGGCAGATCTAACCAAACTAAACTACATCCCACTTTTAAATAAAGTGGAAGATGATCTTGCAAGATGGAAATCCTTACCAATATCACTCATGGGGAGAGTTGCTACAATTAAAATGATGGTCTTACCCAGAATAAATTACTTATTCTCGATTATCCCAAACAAACCACCAGCTGACTGGTTTAAATCTCTGGACTCCTCAATTACTAAATTCCTTTGGCAGGATAAACCTCCACGAATTAGCTTAAAAACGCTTCAGAAGACCAAAGACAGAGGAGGACTGGATTTACCCAACTTTTATTATTATTTCTTAGCCAACAGGCTGCAATATATACCAAGATGGTTGCAAGATAACCCACTAGATGAGTCCTGGTTAGATATAGAACAGACACTTTGCAATACGATAGAGCTTTCAGACTTCCCATTTATTAGCTCAAGCATAAGAAAACATGAAAGCTTCAAAAGTATTAGTATCAGCACTTCTCTGACAGCATGGTGGGAGTATCTTAAAATGACAGAGTCTTCACTAGTACCATGCAGACGCACACCTATCTGGAACAATCCTGACATTTTGCAAAACAACAAACTCAATGTTCCTAACAGCAGTAACAAAAAGGTGTGAAGCTTTTAATACCTTGCTTTGGCACTGCAGGAGATCTGATAACAAATTTCAATTCAAGTGTGAAGGCAATTTGTGCCTTGGATTCAATCATGTTTTACAAAAGTTGTGCACATGGGCACTTTTCATCAGCTGTTTTTCCTTTCAGTTTTTCTTTTTTTCTTTTGCATTTTTTTCTTGTTCTAACAAAAACAAAACGTGGAAAGAATCCAGGTTGAGTGAACACCTTAAATGTATTTTTGCTCAGTAATTTGCCAGAGACTTTCCAGCTGTTTCATTAACTCAAACCTGGCTTTGCAGATGTGAATACATATGCTTGTGGGTGTGTGACTCTCATTGATGTGCATGAGTTAAGGCGTGTTATTGGCCCCTATGAGCTCGTTTGGGCCTAATTAGAGCGAGTAATGAGATAAGAGGAAGATGAGTGTGGGGCGATGCTCTGATGGATGTGGGAAAGAGGACGGCATCTCAGTGAAGAGCCTCTCCAAGGGAGAGAGAGAAAGAGATTAAATTAGAAGATGAAAGCAGATGTTCGAGTGTTTGGAAAAATGCTGACAATCAATGGCAGGAGATGGACCAGAGCCTCGATGTCAGTGTCTTAAAATCCCACAACAAAGTTCAACATCTGCTGGAGCAGCGTGTCTGCTCGTTTCATGGTTATGTGAAAAATCTCATTTTTATTTGTAGAATCTTAAAAACAACAGTTAGAAAGAAGAATTCATCATAGTACATGGGTTTGCTGTGTTTCAAGACTTTACAGTCCATCTACACATTTTTTATTGTAAAGGTGCATTATGTAAGAATGAAGTAAGAATTACATCCTGTGGTCAAATTTGGCTACTGCAGCCCATTTTTGTTAACGCACGAGTGACTTCTCACTACTGTTCATGAGTTTGATGACTGTTGCCAGTTAGGCTATGTGTCCACATCAGACGTTTCTAGATGATGAGTGAAGATAACTCGTACTCAGTAAGTTGATTGGTAGATACCGTAAATACATTTCTCTGTGAAATTGAGTTGTTGTTATCTCAGAAATGTAGCTTTAGATATTTTTAGAACCCAAAATCTTTTTCCAATTCACCGTTAGCATTGTTAGATCGGCGTTAACCCGCAGACTCACAGATTAAAAACAAAAATTACGTCCCTCTTTTGCTTAAAAGAAAAACATATAACCCCTCCCGCAGCCAGCTGGGAATGAAATATGATTCAATGTAACCTTCCTTCTAACTTGATGTGTTGCAATTATTTCACTGTAAAATTCGTACATACTGTGCCTTCATGGGCTCCAGTATAATATAATATAATAATAGTACAATATAAAGTAATTGTGATGGAAATATAATTGTGTGTGTGTGTGTGTGTGTATATATATATATATATATATATATATATATATATATATAATTTATTTATTTATAGAAATTTAAAAAAAATTGCATATTTTTTTTGTGCCAGGTTCAGTTCATACCTTAATAAGAGATGTGTTTTGCTTGTTAAAAATATTTTGTCTCTCTTATTTTAACCTTGTAGGATTTGTTTATCTGGTATTGAAGTAACAACCAGGTGCTGCGTATGAGTGAGCACTTTAAAAACAAAGTACTTAGGTTCTTCTGGGATTTAACAATCGCATAATCACAGATGAAACAAAACAAGAGAGTTGTCAAAGAAATTAAAAAGACTATCACTAGACTAAATGGTATGGATTCAAAGAGACGTATTAAACCAAGCATTGACAGGAAACAGATAGATGGATATTTATTATCAGGTTTGAAGTGTTTACAGAAGCATTAGGGACCCCCATGGCAGCAAAAAGTGATGCAAAAGGTGAATTTTGTGTAATATATCCTCTTTAAATTCTTCTTCTCTGAGCAGAAGCTGTTTGGCAGTGGTGGTCTACACTGCACTACACCCAAGTCTGCATCGATATTAACCACAGTCCATTGCTGCGAGACAAAAGGCTAAAAGTCATTAGCTGAAACATTTAAAGTAAAAACAGATGTTTTACTGAGGTGTGGGGGAAATAAAGAACAAGGTAACGGATTATATGCCTCAAGTGCCTTTTCTGAAAATGTGTATTTTCTAATGAAAGTAGTTCATTTTAGGACAATTAGTTGATGCTCTGAAACTTTTAGACAAAGCAGCAATGAATATAAATAATTTTCAAATAATTGTTTGGTTGTTTTTTGAAAGTTGTTAATAAAAGTTTTTTATAAAAGTATCACAGTGACAAGCATCCCGGGATGCGTTGCGGTCGATTACACAATGCTCCATGTCTCAATTTGGCTAATATTGTTACACTTGTGTACCACACACTCAAAGCCTTACCTCAAAGTGCACTATGCTGAAGATCGCAGTGCACGGTGCGAGGATTGGGACTTGGTCATACACCTACGCTAACTGGGGCATGTGCGCTGGATACCCGCTCCAATACAAAGAATAGGAGAGCCTTTAGGCACAGGGGTATAGCGCCCGTGAAAACATGCGTAGAAGACCGGCATGGCAGAGTCTCAGCTCAGGTCAGGACAGAACTGGAAATTATCCACAGTTCACCATCCTTTGATGTTGTAGAGCAGCTGAGTACAACTCATGAAGTTGTTTATTATGAAGAACCAGAAAATGATGGAATGTGGCATCAGAGACTTGTAAACACTCTCCAGCAGTAAAACAAAAGGCACAAGACAGTTAGGAATCAGTTCGGCTTCAATTTAAACGGCTGTTTCTGTGGATAGGATCTTGTTGCATTGTTGCTACTGAGTGTTTCTCTCAAGCTCTGTATTTAGCTTATTTTCAACCCTTTTTAAATGTGTCAATGTTCAGGTAAAACTTGGATTCTATCATAATAATCTTAAATTGGCATCCCCTAGTAGTGCCATGTGGTTGGTGCGTCTAACGTTTAACAGAGACTATAAGTGTGCCCCACCCAAACAACAACAAAAAATTCACCAGCCCCCACTGGTTGTTCATGAAACTATTTGATAATTATTTACACCTAAACACACGTCAACATGGCCAAAATGTCCGTCCAACATTCAGTTTTCCTAGAGGATTGTGAAAATATTTTGAATTGAGCCGACACATTGGTATCTATTTTTCCAATTAAGTTTTGCACAAGGTTTCATTTAAAAAAATTAAATGTAAAGCTGCAGCTGATATCTCAGTAACAAGTTGACAGATTTGTTTGAGCAAAGTGTCGGATGCATTTGAGATTAATTTCCTACGAAGGTTTCAGAAAATAGCCCACGGCTTGAGGGTTTAAATGGTTTTAGTCAGTAAACAGATGACTTGAGTATCAGCATAAATCAAACAGGAAGAGGTGGAATAATTTTTGCGAGTCAAAACAAACAAACCAAATAAAAACACGAGACTTCTTTTCTACCTCGGCGGTCTCCTGACTGATGTACAAAGATGCATCCGTTCTGCTGTGCTGAGTTGTGGCACACAGAAACATTTAACCACGAAATGATCTCGAGCAGCAATTTCCTTACATAACAGCAGCAACTTTTCTGATCTACATTACCCGTTTCTACAGAACTCCCTGGAGAACCCCTCGGCTCAGAACTGTAAATTTCATCTTATGCTGCAGCGTTCCTGCTCTCAGTGTGAACATGAAAACCTCAGTCAGGAATGTCATTAGTGGCTGAGGCAGCACAGAAGTCTCTAAAACATCATCAAGGTGGTAAAAAGAAGTGACAACGTGAGTGGCAGTTCTATGAGGATGCATTTGTGTGAGGGGCTCATCGATGGTACCATTCTAATTGGCTGGTTTCTCCTCCCCATGTGCTTCTCTTTCTATTAATAGCAGCGCAGATGAGCCCTGGTGGGTCCTGATTCCTCTCCCAGATCCCCACGGATCTCCTCTGCTCCTCATTTACACCTGAACAGAAAGACTCTCTGACATCTTTTGACCCCCTTCTCCTCCTCTCCGCTCATGCTTTCCTCCCAGACTAGCCTTTAATAAGCCACACTTCCCATCATTAATGAAATCACAGACAATCTTCCTCTCACTGCACCCAGCTCTACGTGAACATGTCACTTTCTCCTGCATGTCTGAATTTTATTTCCCATTCAGAGTTTTCTTCTTCTTCTTCTTCTTTTTTTTTTTTTTTGCTCTCTGTCCCTCTCTTCAGCTGCCGTCTATCTCGACTGGTCTCTTTTAACATCACTAAATTATTCACCAGGATGATTTTCCTCCCTGGAGACAAAAGTTGAATGGATAGAGATGAATTAAGAAAAAGCCCAAAGGGATACATCCTTGTGTTTGGTCTGCATAAAGTTGGTCTGGATCCAAGGCTACAAACACGTGTGCACTTGCCTACATGTGACAGGGAAGAACTTCAGCAGGTCTTCCGGAAAAAACCTCCACTGAGCAGGAAATCCTGAATGGACTGTGCCAAAGTGACTGGTGCTCAGCCAGAGACAGCGGGATGGTGGACACACAAAGCAGCATGAGAGAGACGGAGACATAAAGGTGGGAAAATGCATTAATGATTGGGAGTTTAACTCTAATGTGAATCCAATAATATGTTCCTGTGTCACAAAGCAGGCCAGCTCCTTATGTAACACGTCTGTCAGGAAAAACATCACAGCCCACCGAACTGGACGAGGATTTCAACTCATCATGAAACTAAACTAAAACTGTGACATCACATCAGGTGTTTAAACAAATCTGCAGTTCTTCTAAATGTTGTGAGACGCGCATTTTAAAGTTGTCGTCGTCGTCTTCCTCCTCTTATCTGGGTACGGGTCGCGGGGCCCGCATCCCAACTAGAGAGCTTCAGACCGTCCTCTCCCCGGCCTTCTCCACCAGCTCCTCCAGCAGGACCCCAAGACAGATTGGAGATGTAACCTCTCCAAAGTGTCCTGGGTCGACCCGGGGGCCTCCTGCCGGCAGGACATGCCCGAAACACCTCCCCAGGGAGGCGTCCATAAGGCATCCTGACCAGATGCCCAAACCACCTCAACTGGCTCCTATCCATCCGGAGGAGAAGCGGTTCTGCTCCGAGTCCCTCCCGAATGTCCGAGCTCCTCACCCTATCTCTAAGGCTGAGCCCGGCCACCCTACGGAGGAAACTCATTTCGGCCGCTTGTATCCGCGATCTCGTTCTTTCGGTCATTACCCAAAGCTCATGACCATAGATGAGGATTGGGACGTAGATCGACCGGTAAATCGAGAGCCTGGCTTTCTGGCTCAGCTCCCTCTTCCCCACGACAGATCGGTTCAGTGTCCGCATCACTGCAGACGCCGAATCAATCCGCCTGTCGATCTCCCGATCCCTCCTACCCTCACTCGTGAACAAGACCCCGAGATACTTAAACTCCTCCACTTGAGGTAGGACCTCTCCCCCGACCCGGAGTTGGCAAGCCACCCTTTCCCGGTCGAGAACCATGGTCTCAGATTTGGAGGTGCTGATCCTGATCCCAGCCGCTTCACACTCGGCCGCGAACCTACCCAGCAAGAGCTGAAGGTCAGAGCTGGATGAAGCTAGGAGAACCACATCATCCACAAAAAGCAGAGACGAGATTCTCCTGCCACCAAACTCGACACACTCCACACCACGGCTGCGCCTAGAAATTCTGTCCATAAAGGTAATGAACAGAACCGGTGACAAAGGGTAGCCCTGGCGGAGTCCAACCCTCACCGGGAACAAGTCGGACTTACTACCGGCTATGCGGACCAAACTCACGCTCCTCTGGTAAAGGGACTGAATGGCCCTTAACAGAAAGCCACCCACCCCATACTCCTGGAGCGTCCCCCACAGGGTGCCCCTGGAGACACGGTCATAAGCCTTCTCCAAATCCACAAAACACATGTGGATTGGTTGGGCAAACTCCCATGCCCCCTCCATCACCCTTGCAAGTGTATAGAGCTGGTCCACAGTTCCACGGCCAGGACGAAAACCACATTGCTCCTCCTCAATCTGAGATTCAACTATCGATCGGACCCTCCTCTCCAGTACCTTGGAGTAGACCTTTCCAGGGAGGCTGAGGAGTGTAATCCCCCTATAGTTGGAACACACCCTCAGGTCACCCTTCTTAAAGATGGGGACCACCACCCTGGTCTGCCACTCCACAGGAACTGCCCCCCCGATGACCACGCAATGTTGCAGAGACGTGTCAACCACGACAGCCCTACAACATCCATAGCCTTGAGATACCCAGGATGAACCTCATCCGCCCCCGGGGCTCCGCCGCTGTGTAGTTGTTTGACTACCTCAGCAACTTCAACCCCCGGGATTGGACAGTCCATCCCCAGGTCTCCTGGCTTTGGTTCCTCCTCGGAGTTAAACCCTTAAAACTTTACATTAAACGGGAAAGTATATTTGGTAAAAATCCTCTTCTCATTGTAGACTGATATTCAAGAGTCAATTTTACCTTGGTGTTATTTATCAAATGCACCTGTTTATATAATGATTCATGCAGTGGACCCAAATAAGCATAAATAAACAGGATGATTAGAGCAAATCAGCAGGTTGGCAGCATCAAGGCAGGAAGAACAGAGTCTCTGTGGGAGAACCCACTGATGCTGGATGATGGTCACTGAGCTGGTTTACAGCAAAAAATAACAGGAAGGAAGGAAGGAAGAGAGGAACAAGAAAGGAAGGGAGGGAGGAAGAAAAGAAGGAAGGAAGGAAGAAATAAAGGAAGGAAGGACAGAGGGAAGAAAGGAAGGGAGGAAGGAAGGAGCAAATGAACATTGGAAGGATAGCGGAAAAGAAGGCAGGCAGGAAGGAAGGAATTAAAATATCATAGAGGGAGGAAAAAATGACAGGGAGGGACAACAGGAAGGAAGGACGGAAGAAATGAACAAACAAACAAAGGAAGGATGCAAATAAGTAAAGAGGGAAGGAAGGATGGAAGAAAGTAAGGACGGAAGGAAGGAAGGTTGGAGAGAAAGAATGAAAGGAACAAATGACAGGGAGGGAGAGACAGAAGGAATGAATGAACAACAGAAGCATGGAAGTAAACAAGGGGGAAGGAAGGGAGGAAGAAAGCAAGGAGGTAAAGAAGGGAAGGAGGAAAGAAGAAACAAATGAACCATATTGTTAAAAGAGGGACTACAGGAAGAGGAAAAAATGATGAATGAAGGAAGTTTGCTGCTATGTTTACCTTTGTAACATTACCTGTTGGCTGTCTACCATGGATGCTAAATAACGGTCAATGATCTAAAAATCTATGTTTGTAATTTAGGACACAATCAAAGTACAAGTAAAAAACATGCTAACCAGGACATGTTAGCTCCCTGTGCTGAGACAGGAGGTTTGCTGTTCTTGTCACTGTCTGAAGGTTGCAGGTGTGTGGAGTTCATTAGGATGGAGGCACCGCTGCTGTCTTAAATGCTCTGCAGAGAGAGGGCAGTAGAGGCTTTCCAGCAGTCTTCACCACTTTCTGCAGGTGTTTGTGGTCCATGGCAGTACTGGTGCTACAACAGCTGGGATGCTCTCGACAACGCAGCTGTGGATGTGTCTGAGGACGCTGCTCGACACACCAAATCTACTAGAGAAAAAAGGATGGAAGGGATTTATGGAAATGAGAATGAAGAAAATAGGCGAAATCTTGTTGAGTGTGATCAACTGAGCCTAAACTGAACTGGATTCTTAAAATAGAACAAAGTGTGTCCTGGATTTCTCCAAATGTGTGATATCACTATTTTATTAATCTTTTTTAAAATTAACATTTATTTTTGTTTATTTAATCCTGTAAAGTTGATGGAATGTTGGAGATAATCTATGCAGTGTGTTCAATGCTGCTGACTTGACCCAGTAGGAGGGCATGCCATCGGTTCCTGTTCTTGACATTGATTTTGTGTGAAGGAGCGGCGACATAATGACTGAACTGATTGGAGGTGCAACAAGAAACATGGCTCCAACACCAGAGCTGTCAGCTGAAAGGAAGGAGTTAACAGCACCGCTGCAGGAACGAGACTCTGAAAAAGACGTTACCTGTCAGCAGGGCTGTGTGCAAGAGATGGGTGTAAAGTAAACACTTGAATCAAGACTTAAAACTGACAGAACTTAGCTTCAAAATTAAGAAATGGAAGCTGAGAAACATTTATGCAAAATTATAATTAAGTCTTTGTTATCAAATGGTCAGAATTTAGATGAAGAAAAATTATTTTCACATGAAAAAACAAAAAGCTTAATATTAACCAGAATAAGTTCACAGTTGTCTAAAGAGAAGCAAGTCAGAGTCATGGTAAATGGTCTGTATCCCCTAAAGCCAACTATTTGTTTTTAATTCACCGTTAGCATTTTTAGCTCAAAGTTAGCCTTTAGCCGTCTTTACCCAAGTGATTCTCCTACAGAGGCTCAGGCGTAGTGCTGCGTCACGGCTGAAATTCCAGCAACACGCTTACGAGATTCGACCTTCCCATTCTCCCACAGACACACGGAAGGGAAAGGCTCCGCACGCAACAACCCTATCTCGCCCACGGACCACGCACGGCAGCGAAATGTCGCCATTTGCATTTTTTACTGTGTGGGCATCGGAACGAGCCCCCGCACCGTGAGAACAAACATACCAGCTCTAAAGCCGATCTTCATACGCGTACATCACACGTCACTGGATCAGTAAGCAGAAAATCCATGTGTTAGGAGATCGTTTTGGGCCGCTGCTGTAAAAAAAGTGAGGCACAAACCGGAAAAGCTTCTGCTGATCACAATTCGACTACGGATTATGAAAGAACGGACAACGCTCAAAATGCACGGATTCTTCATGATGTAAGAGGTGAGTCTACACTTGTTTTAGTAGTTTTGGCGTTGACATCATCCTAGTGTGCAACGTTCTGTGGCTCTTTAAAAAAAACTGTGAAAATGCTGAAAAACGCTGGCAACGAAGGGCTTTACTAATCAGGAAACGGCTGGCAGTGAATGAGTTAAAGTAAAATAAAAAGATGCCGTGGTTTATTAAGGGTACAAGAAATAACTTCTTGGTCGCTCCTGTTTCTGGCTTCTGTTCTTTAAACAACTAAAGCTTTTTGCCCTAATGGTGAAACAATGCCAATACTGCAGCATTAGCTCTGTACATACTCAGCAACCGATCCTATTTATATTCCTATCAACTTACTGTGTAAGACCCTTTCACACGTCTCATCTGGTGTCTTCTAGCACTGATCTGTAACAGGCAACAGGCATGAAACTCACAGAACGGGAGTGAGAAAGTAGGTTTTTGTTAAGAAAAATGGACCGCAGAACCCAAAATTAAACCACAGGATGTCATGCTTACTTCATTCTTACATATTGCACCTTTAATTTACTCCTCAGAAGCAAATGGAGAAAACATTTGAATCTCTCAGATCCAAAGGCACAAAAGGAAATTAAAAACTGTGATGGAGAGAGAAAATTAAAGTAAAAGAGACAGATAACTCACGAGGAAGAAAATGATGGAGTTGGTGAAAAAAAAAAATCTGATTTGTTTGCAAAGAGTAGAATTCAGCTGTGGGATTTATTAGTAGAATCTGAATGCCAAAGGTCCTGATAGAAGGGTTTGGAAACAAAGTAGAGAAAAAATAAACACAAAAACATCAAAGCAATGAAATCAGGAAGGACTTGGAACAACAATCCAGAACAGACCGCAAAACAGGTGGGGAAGCAGCACACACGGTTACAAAAATTACATTTCAAAATAAAAGAAGAAATATGTTGCCTTTTGTTGTCATTGTGAGTCGTGACAGCTTGTGCTTCATTCTAGTTTGTGCAGTTTTCCTCCCGCAGTCCATCGTTTTCACGCCTTGTAATATTTGCTGAGTATTACCAGCACTTAAACTGACACGTTACATTTTTTAAAGATGATTTTAGCTAATAAAGCAGCTGACATGATTGTATTGTGTTGCATGAAAGAAAAAAAGCTTGCTTTGACCTTTATGTTTATATAATTGAGCTGCTGCGGTGAGCCTCTCTGGAGGTTGAAGAGCGAGTTTATGATGCAGGCTGAGGAAAGAAACACAAAAGAAAATTATTTGAACACCATGTTCAGACACACCAGGCAGATTTACGCCTGACATTTTGATTTGTTTGTAAATGAATGCATGTTTTGACTGAATTAAATGTAAAATTGGGTGATTCAGTCTTAAAGGGGAAAAAAATGAGAATGAAGGCAAGATGTACCTGTTTTCTGTACTCGAGGCTGTTAAACACAATATAATCACAGTCACCATGGCAACAGAGGGTCATTTGTGCGGTTTTCTCAATGGGATCCACATGTAGCTGTGCTTTTTGTTATTATCCTGCACATTCGTATTGATCCAGGACTCTCAGTTGCTGAGATGGTACACACGGGGTTATGGTTAAGGACTGAATGGAGTGTGAAGTGTTGTCAGACACTTTGATTAAGGAGCACTCATATAATTATTCACTCATACTTTTTACTGCCCCTGTTTGTGGAATAAGTCATAATTATTCTAATTTTAACTTGTAAATGCTGTTGAGAATGTTTATCTTGGTGCCCATGGAAGGAGGAGGAAACAGTCAATAAATGAGAGGAAGACTTACAGTGGTCTCAAGTAGGAATGAATGCTTTGCAAGTTTCTCTCGGGGTGGAAAAAATATACTGGTGCACCATTCTCTGACCTCAAAGTTGGCCACATCACAGCTGAGACTCAGACGGCGGGCTTCGGAGTTTTATTTCCTGATATTTGGACAACTGGCCTCAGGTTGGATAACAACAAATCAACTCTACCACTGACTTGCAACGTGGGTGTTTTATCCCCACAAACAACACAAGCCAGGAGGAACTTATGCTGTGTGGTGGTGTTGCTAATGCTAACAGTTAGCTTAAACTAGCCGAGGCGTTCTCTGCTCATTATTGGACGTTAAAACAACAACAGCCTTCCCCCTCGCGAGTCAAGAGGGGTGAGTCCATGAATGTTAATTCACGTTGTGTCGTAGACCTGTCAGGATTTTCTAATCCTAGAGTTTCACCATCTATTTTCTCTCAGAAACTAAGGCAGGAGATAGGTGTAGGAGATTATTTTCATGTTCAGTCTGCGTGAAAAACTCAGCGTGACTGATTTTAATCAGAAATAATCATTAAAAAATTGTTTTTCAGCCAATCACGCCTTTAAAATGTTTTTATTCACTCACAAAATGTAGACAGAATAGCACTGAATGAGATTTTTGAAGTTTTGTGTAATCCAGAAGGCATCAGCATTTGGTTTGTTTTTCTTTTATTATACGATTGTCCGGTGTTGCAGGAGTGAAACGACGCATCGATTCAACACTGACTTTTTGCTCTGAGCAAACACAGAAGTGAACATGACGTCTATGCTGCAATCATACACAAACATCAGAGAGCTTTTCACAATAAAAGGCTCAACAAACCCACACGCTGTGCAGATATTAGCTGTGAAAAGTCTTTCTCCCTCCTCAGACATGCTGCTCTGTATCACTTGTGACAGACTGGAGCAAACAGAAGCTTCTCTCTGAAACACAAGATAGTTTTCTTTGTCAGAGCCAGCTGTAGTGTTAGCTACAGCATAGGGGTAGCATCCAACTGATGAGTTCAGTCTTGGTTTGAGAGCTGCCCTTACTATACAATATTTTCTTATTATTAATGAGGGATATTTCTAAATGTGGAAAGGATGTGGCTTTAATAAGACTTGTGTGTGATTTTCCTTTAGTTCCTGATTCCAGCTCTGTTTAGACGAGTAGCGTATAAAACCGCCTTGTGTGTCTGTGTGTATGTTTGCAGCGCGGCATTGGCTGAAGTAGGAGCAACACACGCTGAGCACTGTGAAGTGCAGAAACAGCGACGGCAGCTCGAGTAATGGCATCAATTCACACAAAGAGACGGATGAAATTGTAGCAGGTGACACTGTGAATGCAGATGCGAAGAATAAAACAGAAATATCTAGAGGAGGAACAGCCGTCTGAGACTCTAAAGGTACTTTAAAACGATAGAAAATGCTGCAATATTTGTGCAGGTGTAGGAGGAAGAATCCTGTCAACACCATCTACAGAAACAACGATGGACAAAGCATCTCCTGGTGTGTGAAGCAAAAAAAAAAAAAAAATAAAAAGAATGGGTTATAGGTGCTTCCATGGTGTAGTTTTAAAGCAAGATGAGCATCAAATCACTAATCACAGTCAAAATGACATTAGACAAGCAGAAACAAGATAGATCTGAGGTGTATTATAATGTTTTTGTCTGAGAAATGTTCAATTTGCTTACATAAAAGCTGAATCTGGTTCTTTTGTATGATGATGGTTTTAAATGTGTCACACAGTGAGTCTAAAACAGAGGAATAAAACAGTAGCTACGTTTAAATGCACCACATTTTCCCCAATCCGATTCAAGTCTTGGTTGATCGGAAATCCCAATTTTCTGTTTACATTACGGAAATGATTCGATCGTGCCGTGAGTATACACACACCAAGCATTCAGTCAAATCAAATAGGTTGAGCATGTGCAGAGTAGTCTTTCCTGAAAATAAAATTGTAAACAAACGTCATCTTGTTCGCACGTCTTTCTCCTTTCATTTTATCTTCTTATTCTCTACCTTTGTCTGTTGCTTTTACATTTTCCCCACATTATGAACTTTCTTTGCATTTTTACCTGTATGCTTTTGTTTTTACTGATAGCTTTAGCTAAGCTACAGGCTCAGCGGTACGTAACGCTACTGCGTTTCAGCCACAGGAGAGGGCGAGCAGGATAGCGTACTAATGATCACCCGCTCACACCGTCCTCCAGCTCCTCCGACTTGTCCTGAGCATCTGGAAAGACATCACACTGAAGTTGCACACACTCAGTGGACACTATTTTACTCCAACATTCTGAATGGGTACATGGACATCAACCGGAATGATGATCGGACAAAACCATCTCTCTCAACAGGGCCATATTGGATCAGAATATTCCTTTTGACATGTTTACATGAAGATTTTTGATGTGATAGAGCATTTATTCTGATTACTTGTGCTCATGTGAATGTAGCTAGTGAATCTCTATGTTGTGTTATTGTTTTCAGTCCTCTAAAACAATAACAAAAAGGCAGGTTGTCTCTGCCAGGGAGTCTGTGTCACGATGTTAGCCAGGAGGAGGTTAGGACCCAAGATGCAGAACCAGGATGACACAAGGCAGGAGTAGTAGAAAACGTAAAATCCTTTATTTAGGACTAATTGTCCAAAAGTAAAATCCAAAAGGGCAGGTAGCCAAAAACCTAAATCCAAAAATCCTGATGCGCAAACTTAGGCCCTGTCCACACGTAGCCGGGGATCTGCCAAAACGTAGATATTTTTCTACGTTTTGGCCTGTCATCCACACGAAAACGGAGTTTTTTCACACGAAAACGGATCTTTTTTAAAACTCCGGCCAAAGTGAAGATCTGCGTTTTCTCCGTTTTGGGTGTCTGCGTGTGGACAGACAAAATCGGAGTTTTAAGGTCCGCAACGTCACTTTCCGCGACAAAAAAATGCTGACATCACGTGTGCGACCTGTGTTTACACTAGCCGACATCATGGATACCCTCAGAGCTGCGCTCGCTTCATCAATTGTCCAAGCGCTTTTTGCTTGTTTGCTTTTGCAAGCAGAATTACTGCTCCTTGCGGAAGACCACAGATGAAGGACGAGGTTAAGAACGGGGGAAGTACTGCCGCCTACAGGTCTGGCATGTCCTTAACAACGTATTTATCCGGATACGTGTGGACAGAGTTTTTTTTTTAAACGAGGTGGTGTGGATGCAAGTTTTTGGAGGGGTGGATATTCGTTTAAAAAAAAAACCCGGCTACGTGCGGACTAGGCCTTAGAGACCAAGAGACGAAGAGCTCCTTTAAAGAGCAAAACCTAGAGACATCTAAATACCTAGAGACCAGGAGAGGGAAACGAGACAACGCTGACACAAACAATGAACCGACAACACATTGAGATGCAGACAGGGTTATATACACAGAGGAACACGGACGGAAACAATCAGGGAAACAGGTGACAGGTGTGTGGGGAGTGAGATCAGAAGGGATCAGGTGAGACTAATTAACTGAGTGGAGAAACCGACTAGGTAAAATACATCTACAGAGAACTAAAGATAGGTGAACTAATAAACCTCTGAAAACTAGACATCAGAAGAAAAACATTAACAAGGATGGGATAACTAAATCTGAAATCACAAAGGGGGAACCTGAGGGAAACCTGGAGTGGGCTCTCACAAACACACGTAGAAGTGTAAATTTCCCTTTTCCTGCTCTACAACAGATAAGACAAAGAGATGTTTGCAAAAGTTTGTTATTAAAGTTTATTGAAGGAACAACCATGCTGACTGAACACACTGACAATCACATCACAAACCCAAAATGTCTCCGTCAGGTCCGTCGTTGCAGCTCGACGAATAAAAGTGAGGTAAAATTCAGTTTATTCTCCATTGTTTCTGCTCTGCTTCCAGAATCACCTCTGGATGTGCAAGTGGAATAAAACAGAACCAAACAAGGGATGAGCTCAAAACATTTTCCACTTCCTTTCTCAGCGTGTGCGTTGTGATGATTACTCTCATCTTTCACCTCGAGTCTGGTGTTTGACAGCCATGTATTGTGTCCTCTTATTAGCTCAGCGAGATCCTGCCGTCTGGGAGTCAAACGCAAACACACACCAATTTTCACTGCTGAGTGCTCCAGTGTTCAGTCACCCATCTCATGCCTCTAACCGTCACTCCGGATGACGTGGAACAGCGTGACATTGTAGAGCACCTGGTGGCCGTTGTTCCAGGTGTACAGAGCTCTCTCTCTGGGGTTGTAGTCCATCATGCTGATGTGGGAGTACAGATTGTGGAAGGGGATATCTGTGTACTCGTATGAGGAGGTGTTGGTGTGGTAGGCAAAGTGGACCTTGGCACCGGCCAGGTGGGAGTTGGTGACGTACAACGTGCCACAGATCATGAAGGCCTCCCCTGCGCTGCGCTTTGGAAACCCCGTGTCCCAGCTCTGCAGGACATCAAGTGAACGTGGGTCCAGGCGGCTCACCTGAAAATAAAAAAGATGACATTTTATGATTTTTTTTCTCAATTTACATTCAATGACTAATATCAAACATGTTCATGAAGTTATTTGCACTAAATCCCTCTGACATAGAGCTAATTAGAAAGTTGTATGCTTGACATTTTAGTGCCTTCCACAATGAGCCATTTCAGGGCTCTGTCACTTAATGAAAACAATCCCAACCCTCCCCTGCTTGGGCTGCTACCAGCTGAGAAGCTTGGATGTCAGGGAGGGGCTCTGAGTAGAGCCCCTGCTCCTCCAGCAGCAGCTCTCTTTTGCATGTGAGAGACAGCTCTATTTAACTTTACGGTTTGTGATGTCATGAATGGGGATTGCTTAAAAATGACGTTTTAGGGACATGGTTCCTAAAACCAAACACTGGAAGAAAACGGATTAATGTAAATGTGGAGTTGCTACGGTAATAATGGCTGTCTATTGCTGTTAGTTACGTAAATTGATGAAGTATTTTACCTGTTCCCACAATATTATTATTTCCTTGCTTCCAGGAAACAAAACAAGCTGACATCACTTGATACCAACATAAGAAAGTGCACTTTTAGTTGGTTAACATGAGCAGGCAACAGGGACATTTTGGATGATGGACCATATCAGCAGAAGACCTCTGCATGCATCATTCCTGGTCATCCATGTCCATAGATGGGTGAAAATATGCATTTATTTATTTATTTATTTTTGTTACGGATGCTGGATTCTGGCTTCCAGGCCAAAGCCTGCGTCCTTTCCCTTCCTGGTTTTCAGGACCCTGGACAGGTCCTCAATCAGGCTAGGCCTCCTCTCAGCCTGCTCTCAGCGCCCCAGCAGCAAAAAATCAGCTGATGCCTTAAAGGACAGTAGCTGTCAGACGTCTGATAGAGAACCACCGCTTAAACCTTGTATCTCGCTAAAATGGTTTGAGTAGGATTTAGAACAGTAAATTTTGGTATTTTTGATAGTATAGTTCTTTTGGTAAAATCATTTTTGTTTAATAGCCGTTTTTGATATAGATAGGTGTACATTTTTTTCTCTGCTCTTAGAGCTTGAATTTAATTGAGTGATTTCCTGGTTTAAATATTTGTTCTAGTCTTTAGTCTTCCGCTGTAGAGCTCGTTTTTTCTTTTGGTAAATTAATTCAAAGCCATCGGGTTTTTGGTTACGGTTTAACAAGAAATAATTCCTTTTGTTTGTGTTGCCGGCTTCCGTATTATACTAAATTAATAGAACATTTTAGTTTTTTTCCCTGAGGCCTTTTGCCTCTGGTGTTTTGTGTTATTCCTGTCGTCGCAGTGCACTTTTGTTCAGTCATACTGTACGTGTAGATATAACCTTTTGACCCTGTTATTTTTCCGAATCACACCTACCGCTCCAGTTATTATGTTACCCCTCCCTTCACAACCTCCGAACACCACTACACCAGGGCTGTAACATAAATATTTGTGTCTGATTTTGAGACTTCGCAAAACATCCATATATATATAGTGACCTCCAAGAGACTATTGTAGAAAAACTGCTGTTCAGTGAATAACACTGAAAATCTCATTAGCGTTCTGTTAGGAAACATTGGGTCTGGTATTCCCGTCAATGTACCACCCACTCAAACTTCATGCAACTTCTCAGACAAACAATGTAAAACAAGTGTATCCAAACAGCTGGAAAAGCTTAAAAAAGATTCAAATTTGCTGGCTTGGTTGCCAAACTTCTTAATTTCATCCCACGATCTAAATCCAACAACCCTCAGAATTCAGAAACGACGAGAAACGTAAAACCAGAAAGAGAAAACATCCTTTGCTAAAAATATTTTTGTGACTAAATGACAAAAAAAAAATAAACATTGACAAGAAATCCAGACCAACCGTAGCAGTAGCAAAAGATTTTGCTCTGCAGGTCAGTTTAGCTACACTCCGTTGTAGCCTCAGCAGGTCTACCGCTGTTTAGGCCAGGCCAATGTTTGCAGAAAAAGACTGAGCGGGCTCAGCACCAGGGCTGTGATAGAGCAAAGATGGCGGTCGCTCAGTAGCTGCACTCGCTTGTGGCATCAACTTTAGACGATTAAAATTTGGGATGTTTTGAGCAGATAGAGGTACTTTTTGTTCTTCTTCCACTCCTCTGAAGGTGTGTGGCGGACTGCCCCGTAACTATGAACCCATCATGTTGTTTGATGCTCTGATTAGTCCTCGTGCTGTCCACCCCTACATCTGATCTCTGTCCATGGGTCATGGCCGAACCATCAGATGGCTTGCCAGGCTAGAATAACCAATGCTGAACAGATGGTCTTAATGATGTGGAAGATCAACAAAGTGCTCATATTGAATTGAAGGAAGCTTCTCTTCTGTTTGCTCTAAACATTCAGGCTTTTCTTTCTTTTGTGATGAAGTTTTTCTTTTTTTTTTATTAGATGTTGAACTTTATGTCATTCATTATTTTGGCCTCGATCGACTGAAATATATTCCTTTCTCTCACGTTTTTATTAAAACTCATCTGTTATTAAATTTCTGCCACACTGTCATGAGCCGGGGTGAGTACTCTCTTTCTCAACCATCTGAGAGTCTCTTGCCAGGAGAGGGAGTGGCCCAGCTCTTCTTGATCAGCAATCAGCGGGGTGTTTTCCTATTTAAGGTGGATGGAGGACACAATTCGACGCCGGAAGATTGCCTCAGCTTGGTAGTAGCCAGCCACTCGAGTTATCTCTAGTATTTCTTGGATTAATGTTATTCGTAGTGTTTTTGCTCTTAGTATTTTTGGATGTTGACCTTTCTTGCTTCACCTGGAACTGATTTGGATTTTTACCCTTCTTCAGGATTCCTGTCAGCCTCTTTGGATACTTACCTCTACTCCAGGATTTGGATATTCAGCACGCGGACCATATCACCAAACCTCCATAACCCACCTCTCATCTCAACCCAGTGCCCCATCCACCAGGACGCCCCGCTTCTCTCCACCTCTGCTCCCTCTCCTGCGCTTCCCTCCCGGCTCTCTACCTCTCCCCCCTACAGCCAACATCTACACGCCCCACAGTAAGTTCTGCTGAACACCTCTGCCTACAAATGGACTTCTGCATCAGAACCTATGCTCACCTGTGTTCTCCCTCCTCCAGACGCTGAGCTGTCGTAGCAGATCCAACCACAGACTTATCTGTGCATCCTGAGTTCCTCCTTTATAAATAAATCATTTTACCATCCGTTTTTGGTCTGTGTAGCATTCTGCATGTCTAGGGTTAGGTACCTTCCTCCAAACATGACACACACACTCAGACACACACCTCATCCTCTCTAGCTTTCCCTTTGGTTTAAACACAAAACTCATGGAATTGGCTCAGTAATACCACAGACTGGCAGCACTTTTTAAAAACTGTTAAGCAAGTGAAAGATTTCTGTAATGTGCAAAAAGTAAACTGCTGACAGACAGCAGAGCACTGTAAAAAGCACCTTTGAATTAGATTTTTAGAAGGTCGGGATGAAATGTGTGATATTAAAAATGCAGTGAGAACAGATCGGAGGAACACAGAGGCAGCTCATACCATAATGTTTCCTGCATTTGGGATGGAGGTGTAGACGGCCCACAGTCCGGTCTCATCAGCCATCAGGTCGATGTCAGAGGATCCACCCCAGCTGTAGGGGAAGGTGTTGTTGTACCCAGCTCCACTCAGGCTGCGCTGCAGCAGCACACTGCGAGAGCGGAAATGATACTGAACCTAAAAAAAAAATAAAATAAAACATATTTAATCAGAGCCTATAAATCATCCAGCCTCTCTCAGTAACACACCGGTTTCCATTCATCTCAGTCGTGTAGGGCACCCTGACCCTTTTCTAACCATTCTTAAGGTGATATCAAGAGATCAGAGATTAATACATCACTTATTTCACACATTACACATCTAAACTGCTGCAGTCTCATTGAAAACAGCTGCTGCAGCAGCTTCATTTGGCTCATAATCTAATTTTAGTTGTTGAATAAATAAATAAATATCATCACTTTCAAAACATTGTTTTTTTTTCTTTTTCTCACAGCCTATCACAATGGGAATGAACAACAAACAGATGCATGCTGACAAGAGAGTTTATAACTGTGCTTGATTCAACAGAAGAAGCAAAGAGCAAGAAGAGCTAGATACCAAGATGTTGCTCTGGTGCTTGTTGTAGTAGAGTGAACCGTTGTACACCACGTGGCCCGTTCCTGCCCAGGCATGGGGAAGAAGGTGCTGCACAAAGTTCTGGCCTTTAGTGAAGTCGCCCATGGTCCTGTACTCCAGCACACGTCGACCTTTGTAGTAACCGTCCATCGACCACACCTGGTGGAGGGAGGACCAGAGTTATGATAAATACTCCACCAAAGAGGTGACGGTTCTGGGATATTTGGGTCGCAGCACTGCTTCAAAAGTACGTTACCCTCACGAGGGATGAGCAGCCTATGAAACGTTATTTATTTTTGTGCGAATGCACGATTGCTGATCGGGAGCTGGTTAATCGCTTCCCGTTACCCCCTGTAGAAGACATGACACAAAACTCACACAAGAGTAAAATCGGCTCAAAAAGGGCCAAAAATTGCACGGTGTATGCCTGGCTTTGGTTTCAGGCTTCCAATCTATTTTGGGAGTTGGCTTTTTTCCCCCATTGGTCTTCTTATAAATGCCTGCCTGGGATTTTCTCACTGGATTGAGGAGTTCTGCATGACCTGCCTACCATAACCCTCTCAGCGGCCTAGTGGTAGAGTGTCGGCCCTAGGACTGGGAGATCGGGGTTCAAATCCGGCTGACTT
Source organism: Nothobranchius furzeri (assembly GCF_043380555.1). Lineage (NCBI taxonomy): Eukaryota > Metazoa > Chordata > Actinopteri > Cyprinodontiformes > Nothobranchiidae > Nothobranchius > Nothobranchius furzeri. Next base: position 9,023,324 of record NC_091744.1, on the reverse strand, counting down.
TAAAAATGGGGCCCAATGCCTCCCTGCTTAACACTGAGCTGGTGAATGGTTGGATTGGGGGGTCAAACCACCAAAAAGTTCTTGAGCGCAGCTCACCCCTCCCCATGGGGACAGGTCAGATGTGGAGATGTCATTTCACCGGTGTGTGATGATGACTAATGGTACTCTAACAAAGACCACCTGCATTCTGACTTTTTGTGAACCAAATGGGGTCTTCATTCAGAATGATAAAACCCTTCATGCACCTTTTAGCCATTTGAGTTAGTCAGATTTCAGTTAATTCTTTGGTTTTACCATTTCTGGTCCAACATTATTAGTTTTCAGATGTTTTTACTCTCAGTAAAGTAATTAGATATTCTACACCAACCTTCTGCTTTCTCTATTAGTCCTGCATTTAGCTGCCCCCCCCCCCCCCCCATCCAAACAGAGATCTGATCCCACCTCCTCAGCCAGCCTGTAAAATTAACTGCCACTGAGCGATGAAATTGGTTTAATTTGTAGAGTGATCCATCACAGTGATCCATTACCTGCTCACCAGCGTCCCGATTAGATAATCCCGTGACGTACTCAGAGCTCCGTCTCTGTTGGCCACTGCACAACTAAAGATAAGTAAATTAAACCAAGGACAAGCGAGAGCGGCGATGCAGCTGATTGCCATTCAGCTCACCTGATCTGGGAATATCCCTGGAAAGTCAGCCAGCGTGCCTAATGCGGATAACTCTTCAGCTTTAGATATGAGGCTGCTGTGGGATAGATGCTCAGTGTGCAGAAGATTAAAGGATTGCATGGATCTAAAATAGCAAAGGCCTGCAGCGTTACCTTCAGAACAAAGACGCTCAGCTTTTAGACAAGTGATTTTTTTATGTTTTACATGTTATTTTAAATGACAATTTTATGACGCTTTCGTCAAAAGTCAGTGAGTTTTTTTTTTGTTAAAGAGGATTGTTTTGTTGTCTGAAGGTTGTGGAGGACAGTTTATCTCCATCTGGTGAATAGTTGGCATGCTCGGCACAAGCTGATTACAGTTTTTGCTCCTTATCCCACACAGTCAGGATAAATGAACATCTTACCACCAAAATGATTTCACACATGATGATTACACCAGCTGTTTAAGCTCTGTAGAGTCACTTTCCCCAACATCCACATTTAATTTGATGCTCAAACTGAAATTACAGCTGATATAGTGAATAATCTAAATGTGACAGAGAATTACAAGGAAAGAGGGTGAGGGCAAACCAGGATGAGCAGGAAGGAAACAAAAACAGTCGGAGAATGAGAGGAACGTGGTGAAGGAACGAGACGAGGAGAAAACTGACAGTCACCAGTGTGGAGGATTAATTACCCAGAATGGGACTGGAGGTGAAACAGATGAAAGAAAAGAGCACTGAGAAGAAAGCTTTGCTGCGGAAAGAGATGCTCATTATTTCCCCTAAAAAGTCTAAAAGGAAACTTCTGAGACCGAAAAGAGGAAGTAGATCAATTTAATTAAAAAACAACCATATTCCTGTGCAGAGGCAGCAGCTAGAGTCCATCTTTAGAGGTAATATTTTAACTCCAGCTGAATCTGAAAGACTCAGACAAAAGTAAGTGATTGCAGAGACATTGAGTGTTTTCAATGTTTGACTGAGCTTCGGTTTAGAAGAACATTAAAATAAAACCAATTCACCTTTTCTCTTAGTTTGATGTTTTTTCCTCTCTCCTCTACTGATTCAGGTTTTTCTAGTTTTAAAAATAATTTTAAAAGATTTTCAAACAAGAGCAAATCCTTTGTTTTCTGCTTGCTGCAATCTTGTCTTTGAACGCAGCGTTTAGTCCAAACTAAAGCAGGAAAGGTAGAGTGGCCGCTGAGAGGGTGGAAGGATTTTTTATTTTTGTCTTCACTGATTAACAGCTAAACCTCACCGTACTGTTTCTCTTTCTCTGCCTCCCAGCTGACGTGCCTCATTCAGGATAACTCACCAGAACCTGAAGTTTCTCACAGTAAAGCCCTGATATGATGCACTGAGGAGATTAAACACACGGGCCTTGTTCTACGTCAACTCTGATATTTCCAACTGTTCCTTTAAACTTCCAATAAGACTGACATCTTCAGGCACCGCTCATTGACTCGTTATTCACACACACACACACACACACACACACACACACACACACACACACACACACACACACACACACACACACACACACACACCAGTTTCCGTCAGTACAAGCATCTCAGGAACAAAATCAGCACCAGACAGTGATTTCTATCTTTTTCCAACTTTAACTTCTTTGAGATTTTTCTGCTTGTCTGTCCTAACTACTGTTTGTTTGATCATCACTCTCCAGCTTCCATTTCCTCTCTCTTATTTCCCGCAGAACACCTCCTCCATCAACAGTCCCTGTCCTCCTCCTCCTATCCTCCTGCTCTGCCTCCCATCAGCTGTCCTTGATCAGCAGAGACACCCTGACAGATCAGCAGGCATCCAACAGATATTCCCCAAAACTGCAACAGGTGTGGGCCGGCACGAGTGTGTAAGAGCAAACCCCCCCCCCCCCCCCCCCCCCCCCACACACACACACACACACACCCTAAAGAGCTTATAAAGATTTCAAAAATGTCAAACTGCAACCCAGTACAGACTGTGTAGTCATGGATACCAGCAGATATGAGCAGGACTTTACTTGGTTGTGGGTGTGTCTGTGTGAGAAAGAACGAGTTTATGGTTGCAAGAAGCTTTGATGATTAAATGTAAACTGTTGAGCCTGAAAATCTATTTTTGATTCACCAGATATTTTTACGACACCACAAATCAATAAAACACATCATGTTTTCCTGGCTAGATCTTTGTCATACACAGTGTCTGATTAAGAAATTTTCAACCGGAGATAAGAAGAAAAGATCACACACTCTGAAGGCTGGCTTAACTCTTCGGTGTGTGTCCAAAGATCCTGTTGTCAAGGAAACAATGCACCCAAACATCTGTTTTTCAGCCAACAGCTCATGGGCACATTGTAAACAATGTTTGTGTTGGGGTTTAAAAGTGTTTTTAAAGAGTTCATGTTTCACCCAAGTTGCTGGGTACGGCTCTCGTATTTCTCCAAGTTTAGAATGGGTTTATAAAATTTGAATTATCCATAAAGTTGCTAATGGGGGGGTGTACTGTCATGGCCTGTGCTGAGTTGACCTCCGTTTTGGATCTGAGTCTTTCTTCTGCAGATCGTCTCATCAGTGGTCAGGGGATTTAAGGAGCGGCGTGACAACTCACCAGTGCCGGATGATTACGCTGTATTGGGTCGTTTCTAGCCTGTGCTCTTGTCCGCTTAAAGATTCTGTTTGCTTCCAGTGTCTTACTGATCCTTGTATTAATCTGCCCTATTCTCCCGATCAACTCAGGTTCCTCTCGTCAACCAAAGATCACCCTTCTACAACACTCCTTGGATCAACCCTGCCTGTCACCCACGCCGCTTGCCTCTGACCACCTGCTCTCCACCGCTCACCTGCCCGTCTGGAAACACCTGGACTCCCGTTCTCACGTGCTCAGCTCCCAGTCTCTGTCTCTGTCCCTGGACCATCCCACTCAGCCAAACCTGACTTGCCCTCCTCTTAAACTCCAAAACATCCTGGAAACCGTACGCCTCCTCTCACTTGGTTTTGTTTACAATTTTACTTCAAGATGCTCACGCCTGTTTTCACTTCAGAACCTATCGGAGCCTCCAGACCCCGGATCTCCACATCCACCTCAACCAAGCATAATAAACAACATTTTTTACTTACCTTCTGCCTCCTGTGGTGATTCTACATGTCGTGGGTCAAAAAACTACACCCAAACATGACAGTAAAAGTGTGTGTGAACATATTCGGTATTAGAGTTATTGATCTGGGGAGACTGAATCAATAATGGTACTTGTGGTTATTTTGTGCTGCTTTCTTTATTTCTTGAACCGTGTGTTGATGCATGTGTGTGGTTATGTGACTGTCACTGTAATCAGGACACACACCGAGTGTGTGTGTGTTTGAAATTATTTCATGAATTTCCACTGATGAAATGGAAGGTGTTTGTGCTTGACTTTTGTTAGGGTTTTTTATATTTCACTTCTCTTAAATGTTATTTTTAAGTAATCATACATTAATCATATGTTATGATTGTGAAGTAAGCCACAGGGCTTTCTCCTTTTCTCTCTGGCTGTGGTGTGCGGCCTGATAAGCATGGGGGTTGGGGAATGCTCTGCTTGGCAACAGGAAAGCTTGCAGCCACCCCTGTAACTTGAGACTTCCTTTCTAGAAGGTCCCGCCTTAGAAATAAGCAAGAGTGTTATTGGTTAAGTGTGGACAGTGATGGATTGTTCTTTGTCCTTGTTTCCGTGTGTTTCAATAAAACCGTCTGTGGTGCAGAGGGGAGGCCAGAATTGATTGGACATGGGCCTTTGCAGACTTTTGGCCGGTTGCTCTCCGCTGAGTTTAAAACCTACTGACTTCTCTCCTGTGTGTTTCATTTCAGGATATAAAAATACCCAACAACGTTTTTTTTCAGCAGGAAAACAAGGAATGTACAATCCAACCATCATTTTCAGCCACTTATCCGGAGTCGGGTCACAGGGACAGCAGCCTAAGCAGAGAGGCCCAGACTTCCGTCTCGCCAGCCACTTGGGCCAGCTCCTCCGGGGGAATCCCAAGGCGTTCCCTGGCCAGCCGAGAGACATAGTCCCTTCAGCATGTCCTGGGTCTTCCTTTAGGTCTTCTCCCGGTTGGACGTGCCCTGAAAACCTCAACCAGGGAGACGTCCAGGAGGTATCCTAACTAGATGCCAGAGCCACCTCAACTGGCTCCTCTTCATGTGGAGTAGCAGTGGGTCTACTCCGAGCCCCTCCTGGATGATCGAGCTTCTCACCCTATCTCTAAGGGAGAGCCCAGCCACGTTGTGGAGAAAACTCATTTTGGACGGTTCTATCCACCAACTCATTCTTTCGGTCACTACCCAAAGCTCATGACCATAGGTGAGGAACGTAGATCGACCGGTAAATAGAGAGATTTGCCTTCCAGGTCATCACTCTCTTCATCATGACAGATTGGTACAACGCCCACATCACTGCAGATCCAGCTTTCCCTCACTCGTGAACAAGACCCCGAGATACTTAAACTTCTCCACTCAGGGCAGGACCTCATCCCTGACCCAGAAAAGGCATGCCACCTTTTTCTGACTCAAACCCATGGTCTCGGATTTAGAGGAGCTGATTCTCATCCCAACTGCTTCACCATTGGCTGCGAACCAGTGAGAGCCGGAGATCACATTCTGATGAAGCCAACAGAACCCCATCATCTGCAAAAAGCAGAGACTCAGCAGAGGCCTAAGTAATCTATAATTTATAAGTATTATTTTGGCACAACTTGTTGAATTCGTCATGAACTTTTGTCCTTTTCATTTGCTCGCTTCCATATTGTCAATGTCAGACTACATCTGAGTCCTCTCAGACGTCTCTGTCTGTGCAGATGTTTATTATCCTCCAACCTTCTTTACCAAATTATCAAATTATCATGTTTTCTTTTATTCTACATGACATCTCATTGGGTCCCGAGTCAACGTAATTTTACTTCTCTACCTGTTTTTTCCATCAGCAAATTTTAATTTAGTTTTTTGACAAAAACAATGAAAGGAGTAAATGTAAAGTGATTATTATTATTTTGGTAGCACTCTGAAAATGACCTTGAAGAACAGGCTCTGCTTATGTTTAATGAAGAAAGAAATGGGCCACGTTTGTTAGGCCTGAAGGATACACACTAAAGCACTGAGGTAAAAATAACCGTCTTCAGAAGAACGCTCCTTAAAGCTGAGAGCAAGCCAAGATTAAAGTGAGTTGGGCTGTTTTATGCTTTTATTGCGTTATGCATAGAAAATACTGCAAGACCTTATCCAGCATTTTGATAGCGTGGCCTGCCAGACTCGTCCTCTGTTTAATTCTGCACAGAGAATGAGTCTGGTAACTCTCCTATTCAAATAACCCCTCCCAGTGAGATTTCTAACCGAGCCAATCAGCGCTGAGTATCGTACGTCTAGGGATGGGTACCGAATTCGGTACTTTTTAAGGTACCGACCAAATTCCATAGTGCCAACCGAGCACCGATTCACGTCATTTCAAATGGTGCCTCGTTTCGGTACCTGTCCGTCATAATGAGAACTTGCCAAGACAGCTGTAAACAGAGCAGCATGATAGAAAGAATGTACGCTAAAGCTTGGGTCCACTTCACTAAGTGTAATGGGTAACTGGGTGATGATGAAACCAGCGACAACGATCTAAGTGAGACATCCTCATCTTAATCTGCTCCGGTACGTAAATAAAATGTTTAAGATAACGTTAGCTTGATATGTTAGCTTCTGTTTCGCTAATGGTGTGTTCGCTTTCTAGAAGAACATGAATGCGCTCTAAAGTTTGGCTCCACTTTACTAAATGCGACCGGTGATTGGGTGAAGATTAAACCAGTGACAACGATCTAAGTGTGAGGCATCATTGTTTAAATCTGCTCCAGCAGTTAAATAAACTGTTTAAGATAACGTTAGCTTGATATGTTAGCTTCCATTGCCACCGTTATTATCATCTGATGGTGCGTTCGCTTTCTCCTCTGAAATTCTAACTTCCCAGTAGGAAAAATCAAATGAAAAAAGACGGCAAAAGGAATGAAGGTACACAGTAAATTTAATTCACAGTAAAGATGTTTGCTTCAGTTTAATTATCAGCTTATAAAACTACAAGGATGATGTTAAAATACAAACAGTTGAATGTTATTTATCGTGATATTTATCAAATGTTGTTATATATTGAGAAAAATATATCTTTAATTATAAAAGAGAATTAAAATAATAAACACTCAAAAGTATCGAAAAATGGTACCGTTAAGTACCGGTAGCGATTCCTAGGTACCGGGAATTAGTACTGGATCGATTCAATTGTCAAAGGTACCCATCCCTACGTACGTCACACACCACAATGCCGAGTTTGTCGAACATGGTGACTGAAGCGGAGTTCGCTACGACTCTTTCCTCTGGTCTAAATAACTTGGACACAACAAGTAGAAGCACTAAAAGGCTTTTTTCTAAAGAGAGATGTTTGCGCTGTCGCCAGACTCCATTTTTGACTACAGCTAAAAACTACAGTGCCGCGGACATTACATGCAGCGATGCTCACTTTCTCATAAACAGCAAAGACAGCGGCGGAGTTCACTGCGGCTCTTTTTTCTGTTCTAAATGACTCAAATGTCTTAAAAATCACAAGTAGAAACGCTAAAAGCATTTCTTCTAAAAAAAAAAAAAACGATGTTTGCTCTGTTGCCAGACGCAATTTTTTACTACAGCTAGAAAACTGCAGCGTCGTGCGATACAGTCGGGATTTCCATCTTTTTTCTGATTGGTTACTTTGAGCTGCCTAGTCCCACCCCTTCAAGTGCCTCTGCCTGTGAGTTACCAGACTCATTCTCTGCGCAGAATAAACAGAGGACGAGTCTGGCAGCCCAGGCTAGCATTTTTTTATTCCTTATTTACTTTGCTTCCTGATTGTTGCTCTCAGATTTATGAAGGTGTGATGTAAAATGAAAACAACGAAGACTGAAAAATGAAGCAAGTAAGTGCAAACAGACATCGGGAAGGTGAAAGAGTCCACATCTCTGACCTGTCCCATCGTGCTAACTGGGAAACAGGAGGCAATATCTGGAATACAGATGCTGTGTACGGCTCCGTATCCTCAGGGAAAAGTTCTAATAGGGAACAGGCAAGGGTCACCATGGCGATATAAATCACACCTGGCAACTGGGAGACAGTCGCCTTGACAACTAGCTTAATATGCACTCCCTGAACAGATTGTACAGTGTGTGTGTGTGTGTGTGTGTGTGTGTGTGTGTGTGTGTGTGTGTGTGTGTGTGTGTGTGTGTGCGTGTGTGTGTGTGTGTGTGTGTGTGTGTGTGTGTGTGTGTGTGTGTGTGTGTGAGGCTTGCAGACAGTGAATGCAGAGTGCACACTGAAGTCATGTTAGAAATGAGAGAAAAGATACATCAGGAAAGTGAAGAGCCTATAAGCACCATGTGACCATGAGCATAAAATCTGTTTTTTATTGGACACACTAAAACTCATTATGTGATATGACCATCATTTTTCAGGCTCCCGCAAGGTGTATCACTTCAGGGCTTCTAGGGGAGCCCATCACCCTTTTGGGGGAGCTGGGCTCCCCCTAGGCTGCCCCCTATTTTGAATCCTGGTGTCCAGGAAAGACAAAGCACTTCTAGGACTTGTAGAAGCTACGCATTTGCATTGGAAACTCCACCACAAGGCAGAACTCCTTCAAGCTTGTGTTATTTGTGGAAATAAAACATCAACATTGCAGAGCAAACAGAATCAGAGGTAGAGTCGCGTTGCTGTTAGAAGCAAGATGTTCAAATACCAGGAAATAAGACTCCAAATCCCGTTTTGTTTGTCTCTCTATAGATGCGCTCGTGTTTGAGTTCCAGCCTGGCCCAATCTGAATTGCTGAACTTGACATGTTTTAGAAGGGTGGCGCATAAAAAATAGGCTTGAAGCATAGATTCTGCACTACATTTGTGCGATGCTGCCAGTGGTAATGCACTAATCCACTATAACAGTGACTAATTGCTGTGTACGCTTTGCGGATGTTACGGGACATTTACATGTCCGCTGGAAAGCCGGGGTAAGATGAAACTCATTTTTATAAAGACAGAAGCACAATTAAACACCTACCCTGCTGTCAGAGCTGGGAATCATGGCGTCAGTCATCCATGAGCCGAAGCGGGAACCGGAGGCTCTCACGGTGATCGGGTTGCTCACTGCAGTCAGACGACCACAACCTATGACCCCAAGAAACAGAATTTTATCAATTATGCATAAATCAGGAGAAAGTAATGAAGATGGAGCTCTGTGCTAAAGTAAGTGATGCCCACCGTTAAGGACAGTTGAGCAGCTAATTAACAAAATGCCACTGGATTTACTTTGTCTTATGACATATAGGAGGAAAAGGTGTAAGCTAAAGCCTTTAAACACTTGCGATTGTCTCACTTCATGTTTCATCCATTTCAACAGATTTCAAACGTGACTGAATCGGCTGGAGAATTAAATTTTGCAGGAATGTTTAATCAGCTAAACAGAACCTTTAACCACCATGTGAGATTTCACTGAGACTTTTAACAGGTTTTCCTTCAGCAGACTCACATCCGCTATAATGGATTTCAATCAAGACTGAGTTTCACAGCAAAAGCACAGTTGAAATCTCCACATAAATATCTAAAAGCTCTCCTGCAGCATAATGCCCTTCTCCTGATTTTCACTCGTGCGCTCTGGTGGTCCAAATGTTTCACATTTCTGCAACAGCATTTTTTTCTTCAACAGCTTTCTCCTGCTGTAAAAGTTCTTTAACACCCTGAGGTAGACAATTCACCGTTTACTGGAGTCTCTAATGAGATATCCATCAACAGTGTCATTTGTGTGGTAAACATAAAGACAGCTGCCTCTTTTAGCGCTAAGAAACAGAAAAATGGCTAAAGGCGGCTGACTATGACTTTATATTTATTATACAGCCCGGAGGACAAGAGAGAGAATGAGTAAACTTCACCAAACATCAATCTAATCCTTTATTGTTTCGCTTAACTTTCTTTTTAATTACATCTTTTGAAAATTTCATGCTGGGTCATAATTCCTTTGCCATCAAGGGTGAAATTATTGTACACTGGTTAAAACAGAGTGGTGCTGAGATTGAAAAAGCAACATTAGTCATATTTTTAATACATTTGCGGTGGTCTTGAGTGGGAATGAATGCCTTGTAAGTCGTTCTCTGGGACAAAAAAAGTTGTATGTGTTTTAGGACATGGAAGTCAGCTGGAGGACAAAGTAGGTTCAGACGACGGGATTTGTAGTCTTACTTCCTGATATCCGAACATCTTGCCTCTGATTGGATAACAGCACCGCGACTCTACCACTGACTCCGGTGATTTGCAGATCCACGCTCATGCAAATGCTGCTAACACAAGCACAAGTTGAACTTTAACGTGTAAAAAGTTATTTGATCATCATTAATCGGTGTTAAATCAATGTAAAGGAATGAAATGACTGTTTTCCACCTCAAAGTCATTTTTCCCTTCTCCTCTGACACAGAACTAGTCTGCATGAGATATGGCCTCAAGGTCTCATGCATTTGCTCTAAACTGCTTCCTTTCCAGCACGAGAAGAATGAAGAAAAGGACGCTCTCCTTTTAATAAATCAAAGAACTCTATTTTAATAAGCTAATCAAACAAAGTGTTAGTCAATAATAAGATGTGACCAATCTGTTAAATCAAAATATTAATTACTTTATTATAATCCTATAGAATATAATAAGCTATATGACTTTAAATGTTTCCAATAGGACTGATTTCACGTAGCGTTAAGACATGACATATTGCTTTTACTGATCCAATCAGAATCTGCCAGATCTGACGGAGGTGTGGTTTTGGTGGTGCTTGGTAAATCTGTCATCTTTTCATTTGACCATAAACCAAAACATCCGAAGAATAAAACTATGCCCACGTCATACCATATTTATAAAGCACTATTTCAAAATAGCATGGCAGCTAACCAAAGCGCTGTACATAAAAAAGCCAAATGCTTGACTAAGAAACACAATAAGAACAGGCAAAATACATAAGAACAAAGCATAAATAGTCGGAGATAAAAATTCCTACTAAAAACAATAAAATGGGAGAACAGTTAACAGCACTATAAAAATAAAATAATGCGACGAATGATAAAAACATTTGAAATGGCACAAATAAAACGAAATAAAATACCAGATGGTGCCAGGTGCCAAAAGTGAGCAACTAAATTATAAAAACGGAATTAAAAACTCAAATCCGGTGCTAGATTGTCATGATAATGACAAGGCAATTCTAAAGAAGTGTGTTTTCAAGGCTGACTTGAAACTGCTAAAAGAGGGAGCCAGACGCACACGGAGGGGCAGAGAGTTCCAGAGTTTTGGGGGCTGCATGAGAGAAGGCACGCTCCCCCCGTGATTTGTACCGAACCTTCGGAACAACAAGCAGCAGATGATCTGCTGACCGAAGGGCACGAGTGGGAACATATGGGGTCAGCAGGTCCGTCAGATAGGATGGGGATGGGCAGTACAAAGCCTTGTAAACATATAACAAGACCTTGAAGTTAATCCTAAATTTGACTGGGAGCCAGAGTAAATCTGCAAGGATGGGGGTGATGTGCATGCGTCTGTCAGTGTTGGTTAAAAATCTGACCGCGGCATTTTGAACCTTCTGCAGTTTGCTTAAGGCTGAAGCATTAATCCCAATCAGGACAGAATTTGCGTAATCCAGACGTGAAGTAATAAAAGCATGAATGACTGACTCAAGATCCGGGTGTTTGAGGATTGACTTAAGACGAGTGATGCGGCGGAGTTGGAAAAAGCAGGACTTGACAGTAGCGTTGACTTATGAAGACATTGAAAGGTCAGAGTCCAGTTTCACACCTGGGCTAGTGGCACATGATTTGAGATTGAGTGGGAGAGTTGAGACATCTAAAGCACCATTCATGCTAGTGGGGCTAAAAAGTATGGCATCTGATTTGCTGTCATTTAACCGTAGGCAGTTTTGAGAAAGCCAGGATCTGACCTGGGAAAGGCATTCTGACATTATAGAAAATGAGTGCTGTTGGTTGATTTGAAGGTAGATCTGGCAATCATCTGCATAAAAGTGGTGGTTAACCCTGAGACTTGCTAAAATCTTACCAAGTGGTAGTATGTAAATTGAAAAGAGGGGAGGACCCAGGATGGAGCCCTGCGGTACTCCCCATGGAAGTGGGACTTTGGGAGAAGAGCAGTCTCTAACATGAACACTAAAACACCGACCATTAAGGTACGACTTAAACCATTCGAGGGCAGTACCGGTCACACCCACCCAAAATTCAAGTCTGTGAAGTAGGATGGTGTAGTCTACAGTGTCGAATGCTGCAGTCAGGCCGAGTAAGAGTAACAGCACATGGGTGCCAGAGTCAGTCAGAATCAAGATGTCATTGAGTACCCTAATGTGTGCAGATTCTGTGCTGTAATTACGTCTAAAACCTGATTGGAATGGGTCAAGAAGCCCATTGTCATCTAGGTGAGAAGTAAGCTGCGTGAGAACCAGTTTCTCAACTACTTTTGAGATGAATGGAAGTTTTGAGATTGGGCGATAATTGGCACAGTCAGACTGGTCAAGGCCTGGTTTCTTCAATGGCAGCTGAACAACTGCATTTTTAAAAGCAGCTGGAAACACACCAGAGGAGAAGCTGGAATTGACAATATCCAAAACAGCAGGGGCCACCGCTGGAAGGACATCGCACAGCAGTCTTGGAGGAAGGCTGTCCTCTGGAGAGCCTGAGGGCTTCATAGCCAAGATTAGATCAACCAGGAAAGAGAGTGTCACATGAGCAAAGCAAGAGAATGAGGGTGGACAGTGAGGTTCCACACAGGTAACCCAGCCTGAGTAAGAGAAACTGGTTCTAATATCCTGGATTTTATGCACGAAAAAGTTGTGAAACTCATTGCAAAGAGTCCCTGTAGAGGGAGACGATTTGGGAGATTCTCTAAGGCATAGTACAGAGGTGAGGACACTGTTCAGTTTCTTCTGGTCGTTTTTATGCCTAGTGATTATTTTAGCAAAATATCTGTTTCTAGCTGTGCGGACAGCTTTCTGAAAGCGGGTCAAAGAATCCTTAAATAATTGGTAGGAGATTTGCAGCTTGTCCTTCCGCCACCGGTGTTCGCAGACCCTACATTGGCGTCTTAGGGCACGAGTCTCCTCATTGAGCCAAGGGTCTGCCACAGTTGTTTTATGCCTGGATTTTAGGGGCGCGACTGCATTTAAAACAGTTGAGCAGGTAGAGTTGAAAGAGGTCAGCAGCTCCTCAACTCCTACACAGGTGGAATCAGGTTGGGAAGTGGATAGAGTCGCAGCTAGGCTAGACGCTAATAGATTGGTGGTGAAAGGGGAAATTAATCTTGGAAGGTGTTGATTATGTTGCCTAGTGGATGGAGGTGTCAAGCCACAGATGTTAAAAATAATAGGAGAATGATCAGAGATACATGCAGAGTCAACAATCAGATCAGAGTTACAGATCCCAAATGACAAAACCAAGTCTAAAATGTGCGATCCTGAATGGGTGGGTGACTGGACCTGTTGCTGGAGACCAAAACAATCTAAAATGTCTAAAAAGCCAACAAGAGGTTTGTCAGGGCAGCAAACATGTATATTAAAATCACCAAGAACAATCCCACGGTCACAATATGGAAGAAAGTCTGTTAAAAGATCAGAAAATTCCGATAAAAAGTTTGAATTGTGCTTAAGTAGGCGATAGCAGAGAATAAACAGTAGCAACTAAAGTCCACCTCAAAAGCCATAAACTCAAAGCTGGTTGGAGTCGCCGGTATAGTAAGTTTTTTAGGATGGAAAGAGGATCTGAACATGGTTAGTAATCCACCACCATGACCAGTGAGCCTGGGCTCGTTCAGAACCTGACAGTCTGAAGAACAGAGCTCTGACAGAGCAGCTGACTCACCAGGAAGAACCCAGGTCTCGTTCATGCTAGGGCTGTCGCGGTTGAGGAATTCCCCCTGCAGTGATTCAGGGTGGCTCAACATTGCGGTGTACGATATTTTTCAAATCAATCAAATCAAAGCTTTATTTATAAAGCGCCTTCCGCAACCCTGTCAGGAAGCCCAAGGCGCTGAACATGGTACAGTACAAAGTTAAAGAAAGTGAATAAATCAGAAAATAAAAGCAATTCAGATTACAGATTACAAGTTACAAAAAAGGTGAAACATTCTAGTAGAAGACAAATGTGTAAAACAAGGGAAAAAGTGAACCAATGAAAACTGTGAGATAAAGTCAACATAAAAGAGGGCCAAATTCAAACATGTTCAGGAAACGCCAAGCGGAGGAGGTGGGTTTTTAGGCGACTCTTGAAGACTGGCAGAGATGGGGACAGCCTAACTGAGGGTGGCAACTGGTTCCATAGTGACAGTGCTAGTATTGAGAAAGCCCGGTCGCTGCGAGTACGACACCTAGAACGAGGGACAACGAGCAGGCCTTGGTCAGAGGAGCGCAGAGCGCGTGATGGGGAATGTCTGTTCAGGAGCGTGACCAGATAGGGGGGACCACCACCCTGGAAGAAATGATAAACAAAGACGAGGAGTCTGAAGTGTGAACGATAACAGACCGGAAGCCAGTGCAGGGAGGCCAGAACCGGACTGATGTGGTCCCGTTTCCTGGTCCCAGTCAGGAACCTGGCTGCGCTGTTCTGCCCAACCTGTAGGCGACGCAGTGATGACTGACACAACCCTGCATATAGAGAGCTGCAGTAATCAAGCCTAGAAATTACAAAAGCATGGAGTACCCGCTCCAGGTGGGCTCTTGACAGCATGGGCTTGATTTTTGCAAGGCGTCTCAGGTGAAAGAAACTGGACCGGATCACAGAGTTGATGTGAGCATCAAATTTAAGTCCAGCATCAATTTTCACCCCCAAACTGGTCACAACTGCATTCTGGATCCGTACAGAGGTCTCATTCTAAGGGTATGTGTGGAGCGACAAAATGGCGTCGAATGTGTTTATGAATCTCCTAATCAAAGCTTAACACGAAGACATCACCTTCATTCCCACTAGAACTAATCATTTCTTCGGATTTGCTGTTTCTGAACAACATTCCACACTACACCATTCTCCGTCTCATTTCATCTTAGTAATACCATACATTTAGTGTTTAAGTTAGTCTAGTTTTAATTTGTTTAGTAATAAATCTTTAAACTTTTAAAATCTGACTCTCTCTTCTGTTGTCTCTGAGTTAATACGAAGTGGTTACATAATCCCTGCAATAAAAAGTTCCAATCTTCTGGTTAAAAAGTACCCACAGATCCATAAGGTTGATTTCATATTTACTATGGAATCTTATGTCTTATGGCTCATGAAATAACATGTAAATCAATTCATTACATCAATAAAAGGTTCATTTGACCCACTAAAACAGCCTTTTGTGCATTCCACATAAAGAGAACACCAAGACATTTTACCTAGTTTGTTCATGCAGCTGTGCAGCCTGGTCTCTAGCAGCAACACCCTCTGCTGAAGCTCCTCGTAGTCGTACGCTCCAATCTCCTCTTGAATGGCTGTCAGGATGATCGATAGGTTGAGCAACTCAGTTCGCAGGGTGGTCAGCGTCTGCAGGTCCAATCTGTACTGCTCCACCACCGACAGGAGGGGCCTTAGCTGAGACATCTGACCCTTCAGCTCCTGTTGGTGCACAGCAGATGAGAAGCAGGACATGAGAAAGGCAGCAGCATGAGACCATTTGCAGTATTCACCCTTCACATTTTATTCTAGGGTTGTTCATGCATCTGGTCAGGTCACCCTCTGAGAGTGGCAATCATCATGACTTCTGTAAGTGGGAATGACACGCAGGGCGGATTACACTTCTCTTATTTAACTAATTATGCTCCTTGCTTTTCTCAGTCTTCCATCATGCACCCTGCCAACCGGAACATGGAGAGAGGAAGGCAGGTGTGTTTCTTGCAGGTGTTTTATTCATACAGACTAGAGATATTTCTTCTATCCATCGCTTCAAACAGCTCCATTACTCATTTATACCTTTAACACCTATGAGACCTAACACCTTAACATTTCTGTTTCTAGTCCACCTAAATGGTTTAGATTTAACACACCTCTTAAAATCTCAGAATGAACCGGAGAATTAATTTGGTTCTTCAATGTCAGTCACATCTAGATCAAACTATAAGTATTTGTTGTCATTTTAACAAAAAAAAAACAGCATTTTTGACTTTATAAATTGTGTTTTTGAACATTTACATGATTCTATTTCAATGATATATTCATATATTAAACTTTATTGAGGTTTAGATAAAATATCTTTAGCCTCTAACACATCCTGGGTCTGAGTTTTACCAGGTCACATCATTATCCACATCAATGTCTAAGTAGACATTCATTCAATGCTAATTGATTTAATTCATTGCATATCTCTGAAATGACAACAGTACACGTGTGAAGGGTCGGGGCTGTGCAGAGCTCAAACCAGCTCTGATTCCATGATGCCATCTTGATTTGTGTCATGACTTCCTGATTCCTGTTTGAAGCAAGTGTGAATAAAAAGGATCAAAGCCGGTCTGAGTGTCTTTTCTCCCCTGATAGGACTTGGTCCATAGTGAAAAAGGCACATGACATCCTGTAATTAAACAGTGATGAAATACAACAGCTTTGCTGAAATAAGCTCTGCTCACTCTTCTTCTGCTCACTCTCCACTTCAGTCTTGAGTCTTCAGTCTGTTTTTTAAAATTGGGACCCTGTTTAGGTTCCTCAAGCACCAAGTTTAGAGTCTTGAGATGATTTCCAGAACTCCAACTAATGCAGACATGACTGATATGGACATAATTATTAAATATTAACAAATAGATGTTGAGATGTTAAGAAGCTAAAATCTTCTGTGCTTGGGGCTCTGCAGGAATAAATGTACTTTGATGTCATCTCAGCAACAGGGTTTGAGCATTTGATCGATAAGTTATTATCTCTATTGTGTTCCAACGTGGAAGCTGGATTTAACTAATTCTGGGCCAATAAAATGAACTGAAGTGTAAAATTTAACCTTGGAAAGTTGTTATTTAAAAAGGTAAAGAACTGGTTTTATTCTGGGGAGACACTCATTATGTAACGTGCGTAAAATTCTGAATATTTTTTACTCCAATCATAAACACATGGGCAGTGCAGCCTTATTATCATTAGATGCTCATAAAACCTTTGACACCATAGAGTGGCCATACCTTTTCGCAACACTCCAAAATTTCGTCTTCAACCACACCTTTACCGAATGGGTCAGAATCCTATATTCTAGTCCTAGATCAGCTATCCTCACTAATGAAAATAAATCCAAACCCTTCACTTTGCAGAGAGGTGTGCGTCAGGGGGACCCACATCGCATTAGAGCCACTTGCCATAGGTATTCGTTCCCACCCAGGCATTAAAGGTATCACCATAGAGACCCGTGCAGTTTTATATACGGATGATCTACTGGTCTGCATTGGTGATCCTGAAACCTCTATTCCAGCTCTCTTGGACTACATGAACTCATTTAGTAACATACAATTAATTGGTGTAAAAGTGAGTTTATGCCCCCAGTAGACAACCTGCCTCAAGAATTCATGGACACCATACCTTTTAAAGTAGCAAAAAATCATCTGGGTCTGAACTTGACAAGAGATCCTAAATTATTATTCAAGGCTAATTATGCAGAGTTAATTGAAAGATTAAAAATCCACATTGAGGCGTGGAGGATATTACCTCTAACCATGATCGGGAGAGTCAATGCAATAAAAATGGTGATCCTACCCAGGTTTTTATATCGATTTCAGAATTTACCCATCTACAGGTGCTGGCCAGTAAATTAGAATATCATCAAAAGGTTGAAAATATTTCAGTAATTCCATTCAAAACGTGAAACTTGTACATTATATTCATGCAATGCACACAGACCAATGTATTTCCAATGTTCATTACATTTAAATTTGATATTCATAAGTGACAACTAATGAAAACTCCAAATTTGGTATCTCAAAAAATTAGAATATTCTGAAAAGGCTGAATATAGAAGACACCTGCTGCCACTCTAATCAGCTGATTTACTCAAAACACCTGCAAAGGCCTTTAAAAGGTCCCTCAGTCTTGTTTTGAAGGCACCACAATCATGGGGAAGACTTCTGACTTAACAGCTGTCCAAAAGACAATCATTGACACCTTGCACAAGGAGGGCAAGACACAAAAGGTGATTGCTAAAGAAGCTGGCTGTTCGCAGAGCTCTGTGTCCAAGCACATTAACAGACAGGCGAAGGGACGGAAAAAATGTGGTAGAAAAAAGTGTACAAGCTCTAGGGATAACCGCACCCTGCAGAGAATTGTGACGACAAACCCATTCAAAAATGTGGGGGAGATCCACAAAGAGTGGACTGCAGCTGGAGTCAGCGCTTCAAGAACCACCACGAGGAGACTCATGAAAGACATGGGATTCAGGTGTCGCATTCCGTGTGTCAAGCCACTCTTGAACATGAAACAGCGCAAGAAGCGTCTCGCCTGGGCCAAGGACAAAAAGGACTGGACTGATGCTGAGTGGTCCAAAGTTATGTTTTCTGATGAAAGCAAGTTCTGCATTTCCTTTGGAAATCAAGGACCCAGAGTCTGGAGGAAGAGCGGAGAAGCACAGAATCCACGTTGCATGAGGTCCAGTGTAAAGTTTCCACCGTCAGTGATGGTGTGGGGTGCCATGTCATCTGCCGGTGTTGGCCCACTCTGTTTCCTGAGGTCCAGGGTCAATGCAGCCGTCTACCAGGAAGTTTTAGAGCACTTCATGCTTCCTGCTGCTGACCAACTTTATGGGGATGCAGACTTCACCTTTCAACAGGACTTGGCACCTGCACACAGTGCCAAAACCACCAGCACCTGGTTCAAGGACCATGGTATCCCTGTCCTTGATTGGCCAGCAAACTCGCCTGACCTTAACCCCATAGAAAATCTATGGGGTATTGTGAAGCGGAGGATGCAATACGCTAGACCCAACAATGCAGAGGAGCTGAAGACGACTATCAGAGCAACCTGGGCTCTCATAACACCTGAGCAGTGCCACAGACTGATCGAGTCCATGCCACGCCGCATTACTGCAGTTATTGAGGCAAAAGGAGCCCCGACTAAGTATTGAGTGCTATACATGCACATTCTTTTCATGTTCATTCTTTTCAGTTGGCCAACATTAGAGAAACAAACATTTTTTCATTGGCCTTTAGAATATTCTAATTTTCTGAGATACCAGATTTGATGTTTTCATTGGTTGTCACCTATAAATATCAAAATTAAACGTAATAAACATCGGAAATACATTGGTCTGTGTGCATTGCATGAATATAATGTACAAGTTTCACGTTTTGAATGGAATTACTGAAATATTTTCAACCTTTTGATGATATTCTAATTTACTGGCCAGCACCTGTATCTTAGTGCTTCCTTTTCCAAAAAATTAGATTAGATTATATTGCATTTTGTGTGGGGATTTAAAGCAAACAGAATATCTAAAGCTCATGTACATAAATCAACAATGGAAGGTGGTCTTCCAAATTTTAAACATTATTACTGGGCTGCTAACTGCAGAGCTCTCACTTACTGGACACATAGTATTTCTGATGAATCTGATCATGGCTGGTTGCAGTTTGAAAGTCCTAATGACAGTAACACTTCACTCCATGCATTGTTATTTTCGAGCCTTAAATCATGTGTACCAGCTCAGAACTCATTTGTCTTGGCGAATACTCTGCCCATACTAAAACAAATTAAAGTGTTCCCAAAGAATCCATATATCCAATCCAATCCAATCCAATCCAATTTTATTTATAAAGCGCATTCACAAGGCATTACAACCAAACAAGGCGCTGTACACAAAAAATGTTAGATTAATTAAACCGGCGTTATACAAACATGTCGAACACAGATAAAAGATACAAAGGAAATACAACAAAAATACCAAACGTAACAGCTGAAAATCAATAAGACACAGGGTGAATAAAAATTAGAAAAAACATTTTAAAAAGAACCTCAATAGTACGGAAGTCGATTATTGTGGAGTCCATTTTTAAACAGTGCAGATGTAAGTGAGGTTCATAATTATGTGGTATAAGCTAGGTTGAAGTAGTGAGTTTTCAGGCGTGATTTAAAAATGCTACCTGTTGGTGCTTGCCTCACTAGCAGTGGTAATGCGTTCCACAGCTTGGGTGCACAGACAGAGAAAGCCCTTTCTCCACGGCTTTTTAAACGTGCATCCGGAACAGCTAGGAGGAGCTTATCTTCAGACCTGAGAGCACGCGGCGGGTTGTAGTAATGGACAAGTTCACACAGATATGGAGGAGCTTGATGGTTCAAGGATTTGTAAGTCAGAAGCATAATTTTGAAGTTTATCCTGAACTGCATATATGTTCGTATATGTAATATCCTTCTTTCAAGCCCGGGCAGTTAGATGGCACTTTTGCTGTTTGGAAGAGAAAGGGTATTAAAACTCTAGCTGGCCTATATGTTGATGGCAATGTCGCCTCATTTGCACAATTGAGTGCTAAATTTGACCTTCCCAGTTCACACTTTTTCCGATACCTTCAGATCAGAGATTATGTGAGGGAAATGTTTGAGCATTTTGAGACCATTCCAAATTCCCACTCGTTTTATGATAATTTGTGTATGGCCCCAAGCTCTAAAAATTAGATTTCCAAATTTGTTGACCCCTCACGTGCCCTCGGACTGCCAGCGCGAAGCATGGGCAAAGGAGCTACACTCGTACACATCTGCGGAGCTGTGGGAAGAGGCTTTGTCTCGGGTTCACTCCTGCTCTATAAATACTCGCTATCGATTGGTACAATATAAGGTGATTCATCGATTGCACTACTCAAAGATCAAGCTGAACGGAATCTTCCCTGTGGTGTCTCCCCAGTGTGACAGATGCAGCTCTGCTGAGGGGTCCTTGGCCCATCTTTTCTGGGTTTGCCCTCAACTGTATGGTTTATGGACTGCAATTTTCAGGTGTTTTTCTGACCACAACCTTGCAATACCGGGATGCTCCACGGACAGTCTGACACTGGCACCGGACATGCAGTCAGCTCTGCAGCTGGGTATGGTGGTTGCTAAGAAACTTATACTACTGTCTTGGAAATCCACCACACCTCCAAGCTTTGACCACTGGCTCAGGGAAATGATATCAATGAACCAGCTGGAACGTATTCGCATGTACAGGCTGGACAAGCACCACAGAGATGAGAGAGTTTGGGGCCCCTTTTTGGCTCAATACCAAATCATTGTTTAGTCTGGATGATTGCATTATTGTTGACTCAGAATGTTTTTGGCTTGCTTTCTTGTCTGGTTCCATTTGTGGTGTATGTCTTGTTTTATAACATAAAAAAGCAATAAATATAATATTATAAAAAAATAAAGAAATTGTTTCTCACTAGCTCTGATCCCAGTATCATTTCTAAGGTATAAAAATGTAGTTAGCTGCTGGAATGCCTTGTTTATTTGCACTTATTTGTCAGTTTTTCCCCATTAGAGGAGTAGTGTTGTGTAACCTCTATCAATAAACATGTTGCTACAGTCCTTGAATCCATGAAGATGCATAACATGAATGCAAAAATGAACTAAATCTAGTGAGTGAGTGAAGAAAAAGTCAGTGGTGCTGTAATGATGTGTTGTTTTTGACAATTTCACAAAGATCTCAGGAATTGGTGCCAATTTGTAATAAAAATAAGGGCGCGCCAAAGTAAAATACAACATTAGCACAACAGGCCATAACATAATTTCTGGCATATTTTTAAACAGGTTGGCAAAAGCTGCATCTTGTGCTTGAACAACAAAATAATGGCCTGATTCTCTTAATTTTGAGGCCAGTTTAATTTGGATGCTTGCTTGTTTTTTTTAAATTTATTTATTGATTTATTTTTACACAATTTTGTGTAACATCTTTATTTGCAATACGTGCTAAAACCACAAAAAACCACAAGTTTCGGTAGAAAAGTAGAGCCTATTCATGGAGCTGCCATGATGTATTTATTAACCCCTAGCCTGCATCACAGCCAAGCTTGTTGGGCTGAAAGCCTCGCCCACTCATGTCTCACAACAAATCACAAACCTAATTACAGCCAAATGCATTAGAAATAATATATATATATATATATATATATATATATATATATATATATATAAAATAACAGCAAGGTGAGAGCAACATGAATGAATTATGGACACATGGACATGGTCAGGTCATACCAAAATGGGACCCGGTGCCTCCCTGTTTGACACTCAGCTTTGAGGGGTTGGATTGGAGGGGTCAAACCACCAAATAGTTCCCGAGCGCGGCCACTGCTGCAGCTCACCGCTCCCCACGGAGATGGGTCAAATGTGGAGATGAATTTCACCAGCATATGATGAACTAGTGGGACTTTAACTTATGAAAAGCAGTTTTAAAACGACTTAACGCTCGTCACTGATGAGCCACTAGGAGGCGCTGGTTTAGTTTTGACTGATTAATATCCGACTCACTCAAGTGAATAAATCTGTGTAAGAATGTCTCAATTAGTTTAGTCTCAGCCATCTACAATTTTACATGACATAATTTTTTTCTAATTTTAATTTTATTTTTATTTTTTGGCAAATACTTTTATCCAAAGCAGCTTAATGAGTTAGACCTACCCAACTTTAGACTTTTAAAGCCTCAGTTACATGCCCTCTCTGTTCCTGCGTTTGGCTGACAACGTGTTTGTTTTCCTCACATTTGGCAGCTGATACGTGACGTGACTGTGAGTCACGCTTTATCGCTGCCTGCCTCCATCCTCACACCTTTTTTAGCTCTCCTTTGGGATGAGCTAAGACTAGAAGAGTAGATGTAAGTGAGGAGGGCAAATAAATAAACAAATAAAAGCCAGAAAACCACATTAACCAAATGGAAAAGCTCCCCCAGAACATGCTAGAGGGACTACACATTCCATCTGGCCTGGGAACACTCTGTAATCCCACAGAAGGAGGCGGAGGATGAGCTGGAGGAGAGGAAGGCCTGAGCTGGTCGGCCAGTTGCTGACGCTCTGACCCAATTAAATAACACAAAATCAATCTATGATTTCACTTTTGCAAACTCACAGTGGATAATTAGGAGCTTATGAAAGATCAATATTTGCATGAATCATGAAAGCACAACATTGTTAGAGGATAGAGGGCTCCTCATTAGATTTTTTTTTTGTCTGGATCCATTTGTTATAATGTTCTCAGACAACCGAGCTGTGTTCAGGAAAGATTTGGGTCTAATAAAGGAATCAAAGAGGTTAAAAGATGTGTCAAAACAAAGAAGACACACACACACACACACACACACACACACACACACACACACACACACGCAAACTCTACATCATCAAGGCTTGGATTTCAGACACTTTGAGTCTAATCCCTCCCCTGCTGTAAGAGATACAACAACCTTTTTTTATTCTTTCCAGTAGGATTGAACACTATGTCTCCAACTGCGTCAGCTCCATATTTTATTTCACGAAAGCACAGAAGCTCCTCAGACCTAATGTGAACAGTCTCATCTTACAGCAGCATTATTTGCATACAACCGCATGCTCATCCAATATTCATGCTTTCATTAAATTCTCTAAGTGATACGATTTACTGGAGATTGAATACAATTTCCAATAAACCACATCGCCAATGCTATTTTTTTTTGTTTTTCTGCTCTCTCTCCTCCTGCCTCACCTTTACCTCCCCCATGTCTTCACCCCTCCATCCCACGGAGAGGAGCATTAAAACAATCTTTACTCCATATTTTATGTTTCCTTTATTCTGGAGTTCCTTTCTTCTCTCTGTTCATGTCTATGTGTGACCTCCAGCTCTTTTCCTTTCCTTCCTCTGTGGGATAAAACACGCTGTTTAGTTATTGATAAACTTACTGTAGCTGCACATAAATATTCAGTTCTGCCTCATGGTGCAAAGGCAAAAGCTTATGACTGTGAAAAGCCCCAAGGAGCTACGAGCACATGTGCATACATTCACACATGCACTCACATAGACAAACACACACACAAACACACCCACACACTGCATGAAGTTACCAAAAACAGACCCCCTACTTGCTAAGATGCTCAGTAAGAGATGAAAGGCAAAACAGATTAACGGGAAGCTGGCATAAAGCTATATTTGGAGACTTAAGGGTCGGTTTGTGTGTGTGAGTGTGTGTGTGTATGTGTGTGTACTGTAGAGACACGGCTGTTTACGCAGTCAGAACTTTCTTCCCTTTTGGAGATGAAATACAGGCTCTCATAATGTAAATTGCCCCATTTCAGACTCGCTCTAATGTTGCAGGAGGAAGTGAGGATGGATAAACCATTATCGGTCTTGAGGAAAACAGTGATGGCACGTTGTGCCATTTCTTACTTTAAAGCTCATTTTTGCCTGAATCTTTTGTCAAAAGTTTAGGACCACCTGAGTCTTCCAGAGAAATGAATGCCTTGTAAGACCAAAAGCCCAGAAGTGACTGAATCAGCACGAACAAGTCTGCTGCAGCAGAGAGTGGCAGCAGACAGCAGGATTTGGAGTCTTATTTTCTGATATTTGGACATCTTGTCTCAGATATGCTAACAGCAACGTGGCTCTGCCACTGACTCTTTTGGGTGATGTGCAGGTCCACGCTCATGCAAATGCTGCTAGCAGTGGTCATAGTGTGGTGTCTAAAGAAACTACTGCTGCTGTAAAACTTGGTTACTATATGTGGTTAGAGGAGTCACTCTGGTCCACGTAAGCATTGCTTTGTGTGCAGAAAGCTTGCCTTCTTCAGAAGAAAGAGGCTTCAGCTATTTAAAGCTAATATGGTGAAGGTATGGATTTGTTCGTCCAATCTGGGGAGATCCTCTTGCCTCCTACCATGGGAGTGGAAATGTGTTCCTCAAGTAAATGAAGAGGAGCAATTGGGCGTTGTTCAGGGGATTTCTTTGGCTGAATTCCTCCTGGTTCCTGATGCATCAAACCTGTACTGATGTGGATTGTGGACTCAGTACATTTACATGCAGCCAATATCCGGGTTATGATCGGGTTAAGGTCGGCATTCGGGTTTCTGAGTTGATCAGAATAACCCGTTTACAAGCATAAATAGAAAGAGTTACCCCTAACGTGCATAACCCGATGTAAATGCAGACGTTGGGGTAGCGTCAGGACGTATGGACTACGTCCAGATGCAATATGCGCCATTTCCGGTTCTTCTTGTTCTGGTATCCGTGAAAACAACAACATGTTTCCCAGTTCGGAAGAGATAGTGACCGCGTTTCTTTGCGCTTTAGTTTCCTCGTCACTCAAAGTGTGGTGCTGTGCCGCGACTCGCCATTTTGCCCCCAACTTGTTGTTTACTTCCGGTGTTCTGGCGCATACAAGACGTCTCGCTACTCAAAAGACCAAGATTCTTTGCGAACAGAGCATGCGCAGAACACACGCTTTGATGGGGATATCCCGGTATGCGTTTACACGACCAAGCATTCGGGTTAGAAAAGGGTTACCCCAGGTGTAATAGCCGGGTTTTTAAAAACCCGGTTATGAGCATATCCGGGTTTTTGGCGGTGTTTACAAGGACCTGCGGAACCGGGTTATTGTGAATATTCGGGTTTTAAAGGGGTTACTGGCTGCATGTAAACGCAAACATACATTTTCTGATGTCAAAGAGTCTGCCTCAGGAAGTAGGGATGCAACGATACCACTTTTTTCCTAACCAATACTTGGATCTGAGTCCTCGCCGATACTGGTTACCGATACCAACGCTTCTACCATACTAAAAATGCAATGAATTGGAATACAGGTTTTATTTTCTTTTCTGCTTTAAGGGGTGAGCATCACCTCACCCCTGCCACATGGACCTCAAGGGATAAACCATCAATCCTGCTCAGTGGTCATCTTTCCTCACGGGGTCACACCCATTAGGACAGTGGGAGGGTTCGGCAGGAAAAGACTGTGAGGTAGATAAAAATAAAATATATTAATTAGGGGGGCAGAAATGACAAGTTACAGTGAAGCCAATTTCAAGCAACTGCATTGGTATCGGTTCCTGTTATCGGTTAACTTTTACCGGTACCAATACTGGAATCGGTATTAGCACCGATACGCCAGTATCGGTATCAGTGCATCCCTATCTGGGAGCCTTTCTTCAGAACATACTCATCGGCTGATTCGAAGGTGGCAACCCATGATTGAATTCACTACAATAGCACAAGTTGAGTTTTAACTTGTGAAAAATGATTTAATCATCACTAATCTGTGGTAAATCAATGAAAGGTTCATTTGACCCACTAAAACTGGTACCACTAACTTCTTTTGTTCTGTAATTTTGGTGTTTTATCTCTGCAAATAACACATGTCTGGAGGATCTTCTGCCATGTGGTTGAGTTGCTAATGCTAACGGTTAGCTTTTGCTAGCCAAGGTGGTCAATGCTGTTTCCTGGACGCTAAAACAACAACAGCCTTCCCCGTCGCAATGTTTTTTGTTTGTTTTTTTCAGTGAACCACACCTTTAGGATGAAAACCTCTCACACAGAAAATAATCAATACATTTTGTTTTATGTCATATTTTATTAATGAATTGCAGTCTGCAGTTTAATTATACATTAGATTTAAACATACGCTTTCTTCTGTCAATTTAGTTCATTATTTACATGTTTGTTGCTTTATATTTACACAAAATCTCATTACATTTCAGTTTAGAGATGCACAAATTAAATTTTTGCTAGCTCCTGCAGCCTTCTCGCTGCTCACCTTCCACTCCTGTCAAACACCAAAGATGTCAACTTGATGCATGTGTTGATTCTGTTAAAACAACCTCATCACACATCAACACTGTGTGTCTCGCTTTGGGAGGTGATTGGGCTGTTTTCTTGGATTTGCTTCTGATAGAACTTCAGCGGAATAAAAGCATCTGCAGTTCACGTTGGAAATGTTTAGCTGTGCATGTTTTCCTAATAATTAACTTAAAAGCAGCAGTTGGATAAGATTAATTGGATTAAAAGGAGGCTTCACAGATAAAATGATCAATACTAAGAAAGAATAACAGCCTCTCCCTGAAATCAGATGGTCATCAATGAGCCTTGTGGCAATGGATTTCTAAGAATCAGTCACATCAGTCGATTGCTGTGGGTGATGAACAACTCTGATAATAACACGAGTTTTAACTAATTTGCTGCTAATTGATTTGATAAAACTCTGAAATGTTATTATGTAGCCATTATCAATAATAATAGCCAGGAATGCATTCTATTAGAAAAGCAGCCATTTGTACGCCTAAAATCCAGACAGTCAGTTGTAGAAGCAAAATGGTTTTGCTCTGCATGTCGGTCTAGCCACGCTCCATTGGAACCTCCACAGCCCAGGACAGTCAGGTTCCAGTCCAATCACAGCTGTGAGAAATTGGGGGTTAATATAGTTGCTTTTAAGCTTAATATATTACCTCTACTTATGACCATTTCTGGACGCTACACAGCGCTCTGTCGGTTTAATGGGCCAATCACAGTGCTCTGTTGGTTTGGTGGGCAGGATGTTACTTCAACTTAGCAAAACTAAGATAGCGATGGCTCATTTGAAACGCCTTTAATATCAACTTTGGACTTTTTAGACGCAAGCTTTTCTTTGATATGACGGAGATGCTTAAGTTTATTTTTAAAAAGGACTTATTTGCGTCTTCTTCGACAGTGTGTGGCGGACTGCCTCACTAACTGGCATCTGTAGCTGTGAGTATATCACTTTGTTGTCCAATAGTATGCAGAGACAGTATGAAAGATAAACGTATCCCACCACACGACCGAGAGCCGTCAATGGGTTGTGGCCAGACTGTATAAGATGCATTGGCTGGCTTGCCAGGCTATGTATCTGCAACTTTAAATACACTATATCATCCAAGATCCACTTTTTAGAGCTTTGGACCATGTTATATTGTTATTTCCTCATTAGGAACACACTCATGCATGCACTGTCCTGTCTCCCAGCTCTTCTTTTCTTTAGCTCTGGTAAGATTTGGCAAAAGGCTGGAAAAGGCATTGCTGCCATTATGCACTGCTCTTCCCCATCCAGGGAGTCTTGAATGCGGATCCCTCCTCCCTGGACTGCAGTTACTAACACTCAGTCTCTCTGGGTAGCTATTAAGGAGCTTAATGTTTGCATGAATCTGTGGTCTGCAGCTGTGTACTATTGTGGAATTCACATGGGGAGAGGCGGGGTTTCATTGAATCCAATTATCTAATGCCTGGGCAGAGGGAATAGCTCACAAAAATAACTTTTATTTCATGAAAATTACATCTAAACAGTGCCAATGGCAATGTTTTATCATTTATTGTGCCCACTGTAGCTGTGGAAGGTGTTAAATAGCATGATACAGGTCCTTTAATACTACAGTAAATACACGACAATATGATTTTCTGGGATCATATTACTGAGTTAGCACTCAGCCAGGTGCATCAAGAGCAGCAAGAGTTCATCTAATTGGTCAACAAGATGAATATAGCACTGCATGATTCACAGTTCCAGCAGTTTTTTTTCATCTTGATGTTACACACTTTTATTTTTCAATATTTCATGCAGCCCAAGTAATGTTGACTGCAAATTGTTGTAAATTGCTTGAGATGGAAGATCAGTATTGGCAACCAGCACTCAACTGGTACCAGTTCTGATCTGTTTTTGTATGAAAGTATGAAAAGCTACAGCACCAATGTGCCTCTGCTGTCATTTGACCCATGAGCATGTTTTTGTTCAGTGCTTTCCAGTAACAGCAGAACTTTCTGAAGTAGATCCAGACTTCACCATATTTCTTCAAAGTGCATCAGAGTCAAAGCTGTCAAGTCTTATTAACACATTTGAATACTGGAACCAACTTCAGTCATTAGTTAGTCTAAATGAAACAATTACTGGGCAGAAATCAATACCCACAATTATTCCAAAGTGGACTTTTTCTACCTGATCTGTTGTTATGTGTGTTTTTATTCAAATATACAAGATTTCTCCACCCATTATTTTGGATGCACTGGCAGCCCTAAGCTTAAGATTGCAGACTTTAAAGCATCAGCTATATTCCGTTTTTAGATCATCCAGCTCTCATTAGTCAGATTCACAGACTCCCATTCTCTAATAATAATCTTTTTCCAGCCTCCTGTTGTTTTGTTGGCACAGTTACCAGCCAGAGACACCGCAGTAGAAAACAGCACGACTAAAAGGATCAGTGTTCCTAAATTAAAAAAATGAAATATGATCAGATTTCTATCATTGAGGAGATGTACTCATCTAACAGATCTGGAGTAAATGGTCTAGTATTGTGTCTAATGATACTGTGAAAATACATTAATTAATCTTTAAATATTTTAGACTCTACAGGTGGAAACGTTTTGGCAGCTTGAGGCTTTAACCCTCAGGCTCAAAATAAGTTTTGATAAAAGGACGAACAACTAAGTCCTTCAGGAGCGCTTCAGAGTTAAAAAATGCTCATGAAATACGTGTGTGGAGTAACCAGGTAGGTAGGTTTTAACTGTTGCAAATCTGCAACGCCTGCCACCAGAGGGCTAATGTGTGTTTGACCAGCAGCCCTACACCAGCGCTTTGTGAAACTTTAACACAGTGGGCATGGATCAAGAGAAACCGACAGCTCCAAGACAAATTTTGTCTCCTTGGTGAAAGATGCGCACAGATTTATGTGCAAGCATGAAACGTCAACTTGGCATGCATGAAATCAATGTCTTCACACCACAGGTAATGTATTCCCTGCAGCAACTGTGTTACTTTGTGCTTGTGTCTGACAGCACGTGTTGCATTTGTGTGTACATGCATGTATGTGTGTGTGTACCTGGAGGCCTTTGGTTGTTAGCACACGGGGATTTGCCACATATGTGTGTAAACGTCCATCCACTCCTCTCAACAGTGGCTCAGAGTCGCGGACATACTGCAGGTCTCTGGATGTTCGCAGGTCCACCACCTCCATGGACTGACTCACGTTCTGAACCTGACAGGGATAAAACACTCAAAACCTAAGTAAGAAGCACATTTATATATATATATATATATATATATATATATATATATATATAATTTTTCATTTATTTTTTTGGCTATTAGTTGTTTTCATGTAAGTTCATGCTTCACATTGACAAAGGAACTAAAATGTGCTCTACCAAGTGGATACAACACACACACACACGCACACACACACACACACACACACACACACACACACACACACACACATATATATATACAATATGAAAAATATGGGGATATTTAAACAATAGTTTTAAGAGTTTTACTCCAGATAAATTACTTATTTTAATGAGTGTGGCCATTAAGGAGGTATAGGGTTAGGGTTAGACAGTTCTTCAGCTTGGTCTCTCTTGATGTTGATTGTACAGCAGACTTGATAAATGTAGCATATAGAGGCAGTATTGGCTTTCTGAACCCACCCTCACAATAATCTAAAACAGTCTGTGGCTTTCATCAATAAGTTTAGACTGGACTGTGATTCTTTCATTTCTTTTCAAATATATTCCTGACTTTTCTGCTTCCTATTGCATTAGGTTCTTTACTGGAGAGAGAGATTTTGTTCTTTAATAAAACAGAGGCAAAACAGCTCACACAAAAATGAATAAATCTGTCAGGAAGTAGAAGTTTGTTTGGTTGGGCTGTTCTAAAAAAACTGTTGTTATTTCAACAATAACACATTCATTTTTTTATTAGATGACTTGCAAACAAAAGAAAGACACAGCGAAAAAGCTGGCTGCTGTGATTTTGTTCAGAGACTGCTTCATTTTCATTTTAAAACAGAAGTAGCGTGCAACTGGTTTGTAAAATATGGACAGATTAAATAATGTGTTGTTACAGTAGAAATGCTTCAGGTTGCACTTTGATCTTTGTTGTGTTCGTTTAAGAATATGCCTTTTTTTCTTCCATCTCTTTGGATCCATTAAGACAAGAGTTCCTTGGAGTGTGTTGTGTTGAAAAAACACACAACCCTCGCACATCCCTACTTGTTAACAATCCTGAGACACTAACAGATACATGAGATCCCCTTTGATCTCAGCAGAGGGGGGAGAGTGTTAACAATGATAATAAAAATGACCCAAATAGTGAGTTTTGAATCCAGTAGTGACATGCAAACAAACCCACCCACCCATTCACTCAGAGGAGAGCAGACAAATCAGAGCACAGAACACACACACACACACTCACAGCAGGGTCTGGGTGTCACTTCCAGAGACGTGCTGAGCTAATTAAGATTCATAAACACACAAGCTTCCTGACAGGAACGGAGGAGAGGAAATGATTTCTGATAGTCTTCTTCTCGCGTATCACTTGTTCTGCATGGAGAGATATAACTAAAGCACAGAATGACGGGCGAGTCTAAACCATTGTGTTACCAGTATGTGATCCACTTTACATCCTGATGTGTGACCCTTCTATCAATAATTCACCAGTCTCAGTCACATCATTTTTTTATTCCTCTCTTGGGAAATATCTATATATACTGAGAGAAATGTGCTCACACAGTCAGATCACACAAACACATATAATCATAAATATGAGTGCAAATAACAAATTGCTGTTTTCTTTCCATCTATCAGGGTTTGTGTTGAGCTGAAGATCTTCTGAGCATGTTGAGAGAGTTGCAATCTGTGGATGATTCAGCCACTGATGTGTCAGGGATACATCAGTCAGTGAGGGCTGTGTCTGTGTATGTGTGTGTATGTGTGTGTGTGTGTGCACATCTGCTCATGTGTCAAAACAAAGAGACAGTCTGGTTAATATTTCATTCCGGTGCATTGCCCCCGTCACTGCACCTTTGCTGCATTGCAATGCTGACCACAGAATGGAAAATTTAGGAACCAGACACCTAGAAACACACACACACACACACACACACACACACACACACACACTCAAACACAATCACCTGTTCAGTCAGCAGGCGGAGCTGTCGATTCCGAGGGTCACGTTTGCATAAATTTCTTGCTGGAGCGACAACAGTGCACACACACCTGCCGTCAGGATCTGAGGCTGTGCTGTACACCTGCCAGCCTTCTTCTGAGCCTGGGTACAAACCCTGCACACACACACACACACACACACAGTATTAATGAAGTCACTGCAGGAAAGCAGGAGAGTGAGCAAAAACAAAATAAAATGGCAGGCTGTATTATTTTGTTTCAATAACTTATACTTTTGAAAGTAACATTGTTATTTTTATTTCCGTCTGTAATTTTGTCACTTTTATAACATTCCACCTTTCTGAATTAGCTTTAAGATTAGCTTGCATTTCTGGGGTAGAATTTCAAGGCTGAAGCCATCACCAGGTTACCAAACATACTGAAACAGAACGAGACTCCCATCTCGTTTTTTTTTTTTTTTGTTTATTTTATTTTGGCATGGTACTCCATTAAGCGCTAGACAACAATTGTTCATTTGAAGCCGTGTTGCATTAGATCAAAGAGAGCCCTTGAAATGATGAGTGTGTTTTTGTGTGTGGTGAGATTTCTCTGGATTCTCAGTTTGACCTACTTACTGTTAACATTTTAGAACAATGTAACTGAAGCGCAGAGCTCGAGTCGACGCTCACCAGCCTGTCATGGCAGTGAAACCGCTCTACAAACCTTTAAAAAGAATAATGACAGAGGAGAAAGCTGGGAGGATGGAGGCATGCGACGGACTTGAATGTGGACGCCTGGAGGGAAACGTTTGATTAATCGGTCTCTGGGCCTGGTGCGGTGACGACGGTGTCCATTTGCACCAAGGCTGACAGAAAGGGGAGTGATTTAGAAGTGGAAGACGAGCAAGAGATGAAAATTTAACTTGTTCATTCTGCTCACTTAAAGAGTGAAGGACGTAAAGTGCCTTCGGGCTCATTCCAGACAACAGAGAAAAGATTGATGCAATTCAAGATGAGCTACGTTAGTTCTGTTAGCAAACTGTTTTAAGCATCTCAGCGTTAAAGTGACAGTGTGTATTTTCCCTGCCGACAGGAAGCAGTACATACATAAGTCATTTTAAGAAAGCATTATTTTTGTGTTTGAATAAGACCTTACCAACAGATAGCCATTAGGGTCAAAATCCCTGGGAGTGCAACCTCCAGCAAAATGACAAGCACATCAGAGTAACGAGTAAAGAGGTAATGTGTAAAACAACAAAGTTGAATCATTGGTGAAATTTTTGTAACCATTACTTCCAAATCAGTAAATGTGTTTTGTCCTCACGGGCTTCCATAGAAGGAAACATGGCACTCAATCTGGTGTCGCCCAAAGACTTAGGATGTTTCTCAATGTCAAGGCACCTGGCCTTGCGAGGCCAGACGCCTTGCTTACAAGGACATTGTCCTTTCTTGGTCAAAGAAAACGGTTAAATGGAACAGACTTGCATCACGTGACCGCTGCTTCCACGGCGGTCACGTAACGTCATGTGACACGGGAGATAACGTTACATTTTATGTGTATAAGTTTCAATGTAAATAGATAACGAGCCTTTTACGTTTTAAATTGTGTATATATTTGTTAAATTAAATATGTAAGTGAGTTAGTATCCGCTAGCCACAGAAGCTGCAACTACTAGCATCTAACCAACCATAAAGATAACTTCTGTGGATCTAAAAAAAACATTTTAAATTAGTTGTCGTACTTTTAAATTTGAAATTTGCCCCCGAAGTAGCTGCCAGCTTCTGATCCCCCATCCTTTTGAAAATACTGCGGTGTATTCTGGGTAATTTTTGACCAAGGCTAGGCTACAAGACATCTCCCGTGTATCCTTGCTCAGCTAGCTAAACAGCTACCAAACGGAGAACACACGCCCCAGTAGAACATGAACATTGAAACATGGCTTGGCGACGTATCTCTTAGGCAACTGGGGCAGGGCCAAGACATCAAAGCAAGGTTCGTTGGCATTGAGAAACACGCTTAGACCCGCTCCCATGTATTTGAGAACAGATTTTTATGGTTATAAACTGCCATTATTTTCAACAACTGGACATCTTTTAATTTATTTACAGCAACATTTTGACGGATATTTCCAGAGATTAATAGTAAAAACTACACATTGTCACTTTAAAGCAGCAAAAGTTTACACTGAAGTGGTAGGTTGGTTAAATAAAATGGGTTTCTCTGAAAAGGTTGTGAACAAATACTGTTACCTGTTGTAGGTTTAACAACCTCAGTTTGAAGAAATAAAGATATTAACAAGCTAATGGCTAGTCTGAGTGGTGCTGGTTTTAAAAGGGTTTTCAATGACTGTGAAAAAATAATCTAGTCTCAAATAAAGTTTCAGAGCAGATTAATCTGCTTATCTAGTAACAAGTCACATGTTGCAACAGTTTAAAGCAGAAATCCAGAGTTTTTTAATCAAATGGCACCATCTAGAGGTGGAAAGGTGTAGTTCACTTTATACCTTTCTCCCTACTTCCGTGATTACGGATGGAAGCAACGCCTCTGTGGTTGACATCTGCACGTGAAGGGATGCCTATCATATTGGGCTAAAGCTGGGCAGTGCTCAAATAAAATTGCATTGGGCTCTATGGGACAAGCGGCTGTCTTAGCCAAAAAAGTTGATGCATTGCCTACATTATTTCACAGTACAGGGTAAGACTATCAATTTTACAGATTTCTACAATATTTCTATAACTAAATTTCTAAAAGGGGGAAACTCTGGATTGCTGCTTCAAGTAGAGATCTCCATACATCTCCTTGACCAACTACCTTCTTCACCTCATGAGACAGACTCTGAGCCATTCCAAGGTTAACTGAGAATGGGAGATTAGGGTTCATATCCTGGTCGGGTCATACCAAACATTTAAAAAATGGGACCCGAATCCTCCCTGCTTGACACTCAGCTTTAAGGGGTTGGATTGGGGGTTAAACCACCAAATAGTTCCCGAGCACAGCCACTGCTGCAGCTCACTGCTCCCCACGAAGATGGGTCAAATGCATAGAAGTAATTTCACCATTGTGGGATGACTAATGGGACTTAACCTTGACTTTAACTTTACTAGGATGTTTCTTTAAAATGCGGATGGCTTCCAGAGGGATTCCCGGATGCCCAAACCAACTCTTCTAGATGTCGTGGATGAGCTCCTCCTGAATATGGTAAACGGCCTGTATTTGTGCCTTCTTAGGGTTCTACAGCGCCCCCAAGACTCTTCACAACACATTCAGTCATTCACCCATTAACACACATTCACATGCTGGTGATGAGTGTAGATACAGCTGCCCTGGGGCACAATGACAAGCAAATCTGCTGTACCCAGGTGCCACCAGTCTCTCCGACCACCGCCAACAGGCCTGTCGGGTTAAATGTCTTGCCCAAGGACACAATAGCTGCATTCTCTGGCAGGAGCTGGGTTCAAACCTACAACCTTCCAATTACTGGATAACCTGCTCTACATCCTGAGCTGCCCACAGCTGAGTTTCCGAGCTGAATAGCTGAGCTCCTCATTCTATCCACGTAGATGGGTTCAGCTACTCTGCGGAGGAAGCTCATTTCAGCCTCTTTACTCTGCGCTCACGACCATAAAGGAGAGTTAGACCGTAGACTAACTGGATGATCAACAGTCCAACCTTTGTACTCATTGCTGCAGAGAATGCAGAGTGGCCACCTACAGTAAGTTGGCCATTCAGATTGCAAGGGAATGCTACCCCAGGCCACTTCCTGGACACGTCCCTGACCTTAAGTGGAGCAGAAGCGCATTCCCAAGTTCAATTTTCTAGTTGAGGGCCAGACTTGGAGGTGCTGATCTTTACACTTGACTGGAAACAGTTCCAGCAGCAGGAATGCAGTCTAAAGCACCCCAAACTTGTGTTGTGTCTGAAACTTTTAAAGGAATTGGTGTGAAAGGGCATCCTGGATAAAATCAATAACTGTCTTCAGTCAGGGGCCGGACGTCATATAAACCCAAAGTACCCCCGGAAGGACACCACAATGGTCTCTTAAGGTAAAAAATCACAACCAATAAATTCCACTACTCTGGTTTGGGCTAAATCCCACACAGCATCAAATATCCCAGTAAAGTCCGTGACTGAAGCAAAGACCACCAAACTATCAAATATCAGTCGGATTCCCATCTCCAGCACTCTGGCATACATATTTTCGGCATTCCAACCTTTAATATGCCATCAATGTTTTTTTTTAAATTCTATGTAAATAACAGTCAATGCAAAGACAAGGAGTGTTCCAGCTTCACATCACAAAATCAGTTTAACAGAAACTCAACAGCTTACAGTTTCTGTCAATAAACTGTGAATAAACATGGCTCTGAGATAGCACGACGTCCCTTCGAACATCTCCATCTGTCCTCGTCCTGTGTGTTTGTGTGTGTGTGTGTGGGCGTCCGCTCGCATCAGACTGCTTACACTTTGCTGAACTTGCAAAGCATGGCAGATGAGAATCTCCGTTTTGAGCTGAATCATGCCAATCCCAAACACAGTGACACAAACATAGCATTCATCACTTTAAAATGCAATCACACAAAATGATTGTTAAATGTTTTAAAGGTGTTTGTCTTGTAACCGTTGGGTCAAAAGATGAGTCAGGAATTGACCACAAACTCACAAAAAAATTGCCATTTGTCTGCTGCAAGTCTCCGTCTGGGGTTAAGATGCTCATGTGTGCAGTGGACCAGCATCTCCATGTCTGAGGTTGCCAAGGTGTTGCTAGGGCAACAAATCGCTGGCTGTCCCATGGGTGAGTCAGCCCTCCCCAGGAGAAATATCACTCCAGCAAATCTGAGACACCAATCACCAATGTGTGTGTGTGTGTGTGTGTGTGTGTGTGTGTGTGTGTGTGTGTGTGTGTGTGTGTGTGTGTGCGCGTGTTCTTCATGATTCCCAGTAACAAAAAAGGTAATTTGGTCAGTTATTTACTCATTAGCAGAGCACTTAATGTTTTTAATTTGATTCCAGATGAATTCTGAACCCTTTTCCTACATTTTAGCTTATTTTCCTAATTAGCTGGTGTGTTTCTTTCAACAATAATAATTAGTATAGTATATCATGTTTTCATAATAAATAATGATGATGTATTGATCCTGCAGTGTTGATTCATATTCCTGGTGTTTGTGTGTTTGTCTCTGGAAATTGAAAACACTTTGAGAGCTTATTTGGATGTGGTTGTTGATTTAAAAGACAGGAATGGCAAAACACATCAACAGAAATAAATTCCATTGTTAAACCTACTTTTGCAATTTCAAAACATGCATTTAGTTGAACTTTTTGGTACAAAATCTAGTAAAACACACATTTTTTGAAACAGTTGCTCATGCAGTGTGCATGATGTATACGTACACTGATGATGCGCTCGTGTGTGCCCTCGGAGGAGATGATGGTTCCGTTGAGTCCAACCAGCGAAGGCAGAGTCTGGGACATCCAGTTAGTTACCATGGCCATGGTGCTGAGCACAGCGCCGATCTTCAGCATGGGAACGGTCATCTTGGCAGTCACACGCCCATGCACACAACTAAACACTCTGCTGTGCTCTCACACACAGACCAGTCCCCCTCAAAGCAGCATGATGTGATGCTACAGGTCAAACCAAGGGTTCCTAACAGAAGACTTCTCTCCAACACTTAGAGGGTAAATCCAGACCCGCACGCTGCTCCAGAAGCCTCATAAGACACATGAAGTCCAAACATCCAACTCTCAGCTCAGGCTGC
Source organism: Nothobranchius furzeri (assembly GCF_043380555.1). Taxonomy (NCBI): domain Eukaryota; kingdom Metazoa; phylum Chordata; class Actinopteri; order Cyprinodontiformes; family Nothobranchiidae; genus Nothobranchius; species Nothobranchius furzeri. The sequence goes on along the minus strand of NC_091744.1, from coordinate 8,986,069 downwards.
AGGGGAGATGCTCAGAAACAGCTGCTTTGAAACGTGTGAGTGTGTTCTATTGGACTGCTGGCTACGTCTGGCAGAGAGACGCTGTGATTGAGCCAGAGCTGCTCTCTCTTTTATCCTCGCTGCGCCTCTCTCTCTCTCTCTCTCTCTCTCTCTCTCTCTCTCTCTCTCTCTCTCTCTCTCTCTCTCTCTCTCTCTCTCTCTCTCCCTCTCTCTCTCTCTCTCTCTCTCTCTCTCTCTCTCTCTCTCTCTCTCTGATTCATCACTGTATCCCTCACTAACACTCCCACTTGTTTTACTTTTTCATTCAGGCAGTAAAATCACCTCGTTAGCAATCTTTGATGAACCGGAGAATGGGATATATGAGATATGGAGATGTTATTTTTTTACATTTATTTTAACTCCATCTTTTTGTCCCATTTTAAAACCAACTGTAAATGTTTTAAATAACATTTTTGTTACTCTAACCAAACCAAGAATCTATTTAATATTCTGAGAAATTTGCTCTTTTCCTGTTTTACTGAACACTCGCCTAAACTAATCAGCCATGCTCTGGATTCTCTCTCTCTCTCTCTCTCTCTCTCTCTCTCTCTCTCTCTCTCTCTCTCTCTCTCTCTCTCTCTCTCTCTCTCTCTCTCTCTCTCTCTCTCTCTCTCTCTCTCTCTCTCTCTCTCTCTCTCTCTCTCTCTCTCTCTCTCTCTCTCACACACACCATCAGGCTGATGCAACACTGCCACCCTGTGGTTCTTTTAAACGCGACAGCGACTTTCCACTCCATCTATCCAGTAGCTCTTTATGTGAAAAACTTTCAAAATAAAATCTATCACAGTCCACCTTCTCTCTGTGTCTGTCAAGTCACAACTTTGAATCTATAAAGTAAAACTTTAACCAAAGGTGGAGGATATTATTTATTCAAGAATATGAAGCAGTTTCCTCTTAGTTTTTTTTATTTTGTTCAATTGAACCTAAACATCATTTGAAGATTGCTAAAAATCAGTAAACTAAGGTTCTTTTTTGCATCTTGACTTCATCACCTCTCTGCAGCAGAGCCTGACCCGTCCAGGTTTCCTGTCAGAAGCTGTTGTACACATTTTCAAAAGTCGAACTAACCAATCATGAATCTTTTACTGAGCCTTTGTTCACTTCAGAAGGAACCCGCTAACAGTTTTTAGTTTCATTTAAGAGTCTGCAGGAAACACATGGATTATAAATAAAACGCCCTTCGGCGAGCTCTCTAAACTGACATGAATATTTCAATCAGTAGCACTTAGCAACAACACAATCTCCAGAAGATGGAGGAAAAAATGGACCAGAGGATGGCTAAACTGTTAGCGCTTTATTGCATGTTTAGAAACTACAGTTCATAAAACAAACTTCAAAAATATTAAAACTCAAAAAATAAATATCAAGCATTCTATTAATAACCATGGGCCATCTTTAGTTTTACAACCCTGCAAAATGTTTTAGTTTTAATCATAAGAAAATATATTGTTATTGCTAACAGGATCTCACAGCTGATTTATTTACTCAAAACCACCCGAAACATCTAAAATATTATCATCTAAAAGATGTAAGAATGGAAATAAATGTTAGTTTTAAGGAGTCGTGATTTCTTTTCCAACACTTTGTGTAAAACAAACATTTTTGCAAGTCATTAAACATTAATTAAGGACTAATTAAATAAGCTGATTATTTCAAAAATGTATTGTGGAATTCAGGACTTTTCTCTCTTGGCCAAATTTTGTTTATTTCTGACTTCATTTAATTGTTTTTGAGCTCTTATTTGGTAACGAGTTTATTTGCTGTGAAACCTAAAAGAAAAAAGAAAACAAACCTGAAGAAAAAGAAAAACAAAGCAGTGTGCAGATTTTCTCCTTAGAAGACAAAACATCCTTTAATTTTGATGGATTTTTCTACGTCTGAAAGTTATTAGATTCTGGTTAGAAATCCTCAAAGTCACGTTTAATTCTATAGCACATTTTGGTCCAAAGCGCTGTACAACAAAGCAAACAAAACAGTAATCACATGGACAAAATTAATCTGTTCAAATAAAAACAAAACACACGATTAAAACAGTAGGAACAAATAAGCTCAAAACCTAGTATGGGTCAGCTCACCATTAAAAGCCAGATTTAAAAGATGCATAAAGATTTAAAATGCTCAAGACGAGCAGATCTTATAGACTTTTCCACAGTTTAGGAGCAGCCATAGAGACAGACCTATCGCCACGGGTCTTTACACGGGTTCTGGTAGAGCAAGGATTCAAAAACAAAGAGTAAAACTTTAAAATGTATTCTGAAATGAACATGAATCCAATGTAAAGAGGCCAGAACTGGTCTTATGTGTCCCTGCCTACTGGTACCAGTCAGCTGGAAGACAGTGGTGGTCCAAACCCAGATAGATGGAATTACAATGAACCAACCACGAGGAAACAAACAAATGAATGACTTGTATAAAAACATGATTAGGAAGGTAATGATAAATGATAAATGACCCGCACTTGTATAGCGCCTCTCAGAGTAAGGACTCCAAAGCGCTTTACACTACAGTGTATCATTCATCCATTCACACACACATTCACACACTGATGGTGATGAGCTACAATGTAGCCACAGCTGCCCTGGGGCGCACTGACAGAGGCGAGGCTGCCGAGCACAGGCGGCCCCGGTCCGTCCGACCATCACCAGCAGGCAAGGTGGGTTAAGTGTCTTGCCCAAGGACACAACAGCAGAATACTCTGTCCAGAGCCGGGATCAAACCTGCAACCTTCCGATTGCTGGACAACCCGCTCAACCTGTTGAGCTACTGCTGCCCCAATAAGGTAATGCCATAACTGTCAGGTTCGGAGCAGGAGGAGTAGGACCCAAGATGCAGCGCACCAGACGACATGAGGCAGGAGTAATTAATAAAAGGTAGAATCCTTTATTTTGGGAAATAATCCAAAAATCACAGACAGGAAGCCAAGCCAGGTATCAGGAACCTTAGGTGTGTTCTTGCTGTGTCGTGGTTCTAATTCCATGCTGTCGTTCTTTTTAAAACACAGACACAGTTTTGTTTACCTGTTTTGTCGCCACGTTACCGCAGCCGCCGGCGAAACGTAGCGACAAAACAGGTAAACAAAACTGTTTCTGTTTTAAAAAGAACGACAGCATGGAATAGGAACAAAACACGCTGACAACAACAATGGACCGACAAACACTGAGGGACAAGACAAGGTTTTTAAACACAGAGGGAGGTAATCAGGGGAACAGGTGACAGGTGTGAGGAGTGAGATTCTGGAGGGAAGGCAGGTGCATTCAATAAACTAAATGGGGGGAAAGAACTAAGCAGGGGGGAGATAAACATTAACATATAAAACACGGAGTAACTAAACCTAAAGACTAAGGGCAAATATAAACAACTAATATTAGAGGGATGAGGAGGACTAATATAAAAACTACCAGGGAGAGACTAGAAGGAAGCCTGAGGGAAGCCTAGAGAAAGCTGGGGATGATAATGAGACACATGAGGAGAACCTGGAGTGAGAACAGGAGGGGACTGGGGACCAGAGGGACACAGAACAAAGTAACAAAGCTGACATACCTGACTTGACCTCTGCCCTGACCTGACCTGGGCATTTAACTTAAAAGAACCGTCTAACTTTTCTTCTACATACTTTGTTTATTTTTGTGAACTTTCTTCTTTCCTTTTTCTCTTTCAGTTCTGTCTCTGTGTCTGTTGGGATTTAAAACAACTGAAAATATTTCTAATAAAGTTTTGGTATCAGGCGAGGCACTATGGCTGAAGCTATACTGCTCCAGCTGCGAGAGTAAAGCTGTAAGGCTCGTCTTCGACACTTGGACATCAATTCTCATTCCTTTACAGCCGTTCAACATGAAAAAGTGTAACGACGTCCACTGTTGGCTGTCGTTCAGGCACTCCAGTAAGGACCCCACTGAGGAAGGGTCACTGTTACAATTCTTACATCATCAGCGAAACGGTGAAAGGAGATTAAAAACTAACTTTATTTAGTCAGTTGATGGCACACCTGAATATTTGCATATTTATTATACAAATGGTTCAGATAGATTGTGGCTGAGTGCCACTGAAGTGTTCCAGCAAACAGATATAACTACAGTCTTTGCCTTTAACTAATTTATTTAGAGGATTTTTGTCATAAACTGGAGAAACTTCATATTTTATGGGAAGTGGATTATTTCACTTCTGTCGGTCTGATTTTTCTAGAACTGCATGGCTTGTTTCTAAATGTACTCATAAAGAACATGACTTGATTTGACTTACCTTACACGAGCTGACAGTAATCAGCAGCTGCCGGACCCAGAGGGCTTCAGGTGGACTCGTGACTGTCCCTGTCTCTCCCTGTGGACTCTCTATTCTTAAACCAGCTGTGACAATCAAACCAGGCATGAAAAAACACCACCTTCAGGTCTCTTTATGGGCTGCACACCTTCCTTCATTAGCCCAGAGGTCAGAGACTGACTGTGAATCGCCTCTGGCTGTGGAGGAGCAGCAGAGTCCTGCTGTCGGCTGCATGATGAGGAGAAGCACTCAGATAGGAGAGACTGAGACAAGAGTCCTGGAGAGAGTTGGAGGAGATGGAGGAGGAGGTGGAGAAAAGGGTGATTATTTGTTACGTCAGCTTCAGAGTTGTGAGCATCATGGGTTTGTGAGTGAATGTGTGACAGACAGAAACAGCACTGCAGTAAAAAAGCTTCAGTGACACTCACTGATCATAATGACCAAACAAGTTCAAATATATGATAATTATTAACATGATTATAATTGTAAAAGTTCTCAACTCTTTCTATCATGACAGAATTGCACATTTATCACATAAGGTTTGTACATTTTTTTATGTTTATAATGAATTTAATTGCACCTTGAAAGTCTTGAAGGTCGCACTCTAAGGGGAAACAGCTCTGGTGCTCCTGCTTGATGATGCAGAAGTCAGCCACAGGAGATGACAGGATTCAGAGTTTCAAAGGTCCCAGTTTGTTATGCCATCTGACATTAAACCAAAAAGAAGGAACTCACGTTTGATATCACTGTTTGATGTCATATGACGGTGTTCCTCTCCACTGCCAGGATTAAAGCCGTGAAAAACACCCCGCTGCACTTCTGGAACGATGCTGTTAGTAAATAAGCTGTTAGGCCACATGCTGCAATGGTCTTTTATTTTGAAAATTACTGGATGTTTTACACTGAAACCATGTGTGATTTCCTGTCTAGCCTTATATTAACTGTAGAAATGTACGTGCCCTAGAAGTGGCTACTGGCAAAAATAGAACCTAATCCTGTCATTAGCAGCGTGACGCAGTGAGCTGCTTCTGGGACACGCCTGAAAATTTCCACAGCGCGGCTGCTTGGAATCATCCCCATAGACGATGAAACGTTAAGGAGCAGCTACATATGTAACAAATGATCATTAAGTTATGATGATTCCATAAACAAATATGAAACATCGACCTGATTGATCTTTGAATGTTTAATCATGGAGTCCATTTGAAGCTGTAACATTCCGCTGCCTTTCTACGTTGCTGATGCTTCCAGTGTGAAATAGGGGTAACTTCCTGATATTCGGTTAATAGCAACGCAACTCCACCCACTGACTCTGTTTGCTCTGCAACTCTGATGTTTTAACTCCACAAATAATACAAGCCTGAAGGAGTTCTACCCTGTTGTGTAGTTGCTAATGCTAATTGTTAGCCTACTAGCCGAGACATGCTTTGATGTTTTCTGGACGCTAAACCAACAACAGCCTTCCTCGTCACAAGCCAAGATGGGTGAGTCCATGAATGTTAAGTGACAGTGTAACATAGATCTGTCAGGCTTTTCAAATTGTAGATTTTCACCATCTATTTTCTATCAGAAGCTAATGCAGGAGATCGGTGTAGGAGACCGAATGCATGTTAAACTCAGTGACAAATTATAAACATAAAATCTTCTATGGATGTTCTGTGAAGTTGTGTGTGTGTGTGTGTGTGTGTGTGTGTGTGTGTGTGTGTGTTTCATAATCATTTCCTCATCTCATATATGTACTAAAATTGTTACATAAACCCAAAACAGCAGTCACTAATGCATAAAAGTGGATCGATATGAGTATATGTTGTTTTTGTTCTCATTTTGCACAAACTTTTTGTTTTGTGTGGTCGCTGTTGATGCAAAATAAACACTCTTTCAATTCAGTACTTTGAAACTAGAGAGAGGTGAAAGTCTGCTAAAAGGGTCGTTTTATGCAAAAACACAAGAACAATTACAGAAAAGTATTAACTTCTTGCTCAGCAAGGACATTTTTAGTATTGAATATCTGACAGAATTACCTCAAATTAATCTTGAATATTTCTCATGATTTAATTCCAACACTACATTTTCACCAGTTTTCTCACATTTTAGACATCAATAAAGCAGATTTGAGCAGCAGCTGTTTACATTTTCTTGTTTTGATGCCAACCATTAAAACAAAGTTGAATTAGATATTGACTGCTGGTTTGAGGAAAGACTGATTCAGCTGAGTAAAGACAAACAGCTTTAGGCTCCAGACACCCACATTACCAGTGTGTGTTCCTTCCTGCTCTCCCTCCCCCTCTCTCTCTCTCTCTCTCTCTCTCTCTCTCTCTCTCTCTCTCTCTCTCTCTCTCTCTCTCTCTCTCTCTCTCTCTCTCTCTCTCTCTCTCTCTCTCTCTCTCTCTCTCTCTCTCTCTCTCTCTCTCTCTCTCTCTCTCTCTCTCCTGTGAATTATTAAAGGGGCAATCATCTCAGATTAAATTCATTCAGGAGATAAATGGCTTTTAATGCAAAGCAGTGAGAAATGTACTTCCTGGTGATAGAGGATATTCCTCAGGCCAGAGAAGAACAGCTTTTCTGTTTCCTTCAGCGAAACTTTAAGGGTGAGAAACAGCTGTTAAGAAAAAGGCTGTGTGATAAATAACAGTAAGTATGTTATATGGAAGTAAATATGGAAGTTTGAGGGAAATTGAATATAAAAAATTTAAGATCATTTGGTTAGGGCAAGTTTCTTTAAACCCCTAAAAATACAGCGAAAATAACAACACTGGCAAAAACATTATCACCTACCGTTTATCTTTTTGTGGTGGAAGACTCTTTGTAAAAAATCGTATTTATGCCTGTTCTGTTACAGTAGTCATAAAATATGTAACAATTTAATAAAAAGTTGAATGAAAAAATAACTCCACTGGGTGTTTAGAGGTGTGCAGAATGAAGGTTAAATGTTATTTTAAAATTTAGATCTTAATTAAAAAACAATCAAACATTTATTTTGATGGGCCTGACACTCAGTTTATAGCTGCCAGTCAATAGAGGGCCCCGTTGCGGGTTACCAAACAGGCCGCTCAGCACAGCGAGGCTGACTCTGTGGAAAACGTTGGACTCTGCAAGTCAAGCAGCTGCTTCTGAGCCCAGAAGATGTTGTTATCCTTCTCAGAAGAGGAGCGACCAGAAAAGATCTAAAACCAGAGTGGGTTTAGGTGAAGCCGACAACAGATCAACCCAAATAAAAAATGTCACGCATCAGCAGTGAACCTGGTATCTTTTGGCTGGAAACTTTGTTCTATTCTTGCAACTACAACCTCTACACACTAGATGTCGCTTTGGTGTTCGTGTTCCACCTTTGAGAAAAACAAATTCAGTAATTGTGAAGCAGCATCAGAAAAAGTGGGGTAAGAGTGATTTAGTCCCTCATTTTGAGACTTAAATTAACATTTAATGTTTATGAATTTTCATCTTCTCATAAATGCTGTTTACACACCTCACAACACATGAACACAAATTTGGGTGTTTCTTTTACTCTGCAAAGAATAAAACGTTAAACGGTGTTTATTCTGATCCTCAGAGAGAGGGAGAGAGAGAGAGAGAGAGCGAGAGAGAGAGAGAGAGCGAGAGAGAGAGAGAGAGAGAGAGAGAGATAGCAGATACACGCTTTTCCTCCAACTTCAGTTAAACACAGTGTGACTAACCTTCATGTAACACCATTCATATTTTATCAGTAAGATTTAGCAGCTAAACACTCCTGGATGAGCTGATAGTTCACTCATTAAAGTTTCACCATAGTTGGAAATGTTCGTCCAGCAGGTCAGGTGAAACACTCCAGCTGACAGAGAGATTGTAACAGATCTGAGGTTAGTCTGGGAATAAAACGTAAGAGGATCTATGGGGGAAGGAAACATGCTCTAGCCACACGCAAACACTAAACTATAGCTCCAGTCACAAAGGAGATTATTGGTTATTAGACAGAAATCAGGTCAAGAAGAAAGTTTTTTAAAGATTAACGAAGCTTGTTTTTAACCCAGTTTTAACATTATTCTCTTTAACATCAGAAATAGCATCTGCATTTGGCTGCAAGCATGTTTATCAATGTATGAAAGAGAATAAACTAATATGTAGAGCTTAAAAAATGTAAACAAAAGTGCTTTATGTGAGGCTGTGTCAATGGGAAGCAAAGTTTTTACAGCTTTATGTTTGTACAAACTGTTTGTTAGTGGTCTCTAATAGGACTTAATTCCTTGTAAATCGTAATCTGGGGAAACAAAGCTCCGTTGAGCCTGTTTCAGGAAGTAGAAGTGAGCTAACATCAGAGTTACCTTCTACTAGCTGAGACGTTCTCTGCTGTTTCCTGAATGCTAAACCAACAACGGCCTTCCCTGTCATTAGTCAAGATGTGTGCATGAATGTTAAGTGACAGTCTCAGCAAATATGTCTGTTTGGGACCCATGTGAGATAATTCTGGGCAAAAACTTGGCCCATGAAGGGTTGCCCACTGTAGCCCTCATGTGCCATGCATTTCACAGTGGTACCCTGGCCCTCACATAGGCTTCCCACTATGGCCCCACTGTGGCTCACTGCTGTATGCAAGTCATTGATCACAAACCTTTGTGCCCAAAGGCTTTCCAGCTCTTTGTATTGGAGGGGGATCCAGCGCTCCTGTGCCAGTTATAGCATAGGTCTACGGTAAATATTGCTGTGCCCAAAACGGAACAGGAAATATGTCACAAGCAGGGGCGGCGTTAGGCCCGGCTACTTGGGCTGAAGCCCCGGATGTTTCATAGAAAGCCCCGGATCTAAATCGCGGAAGTAACATGCAGTACCAAAGTCCAACAGAGAGGGAGCAGCTGGCAGTAGTTTGTATACAGCCTGCCTGAGCCTCCACCACTGAAGAAGAAGCCCTTCAGCAGCCGGCTTCTTCTACACTCTCTGCCTGAAATGCATGAGTGAAGATGGACATAAGCACGTTTTTTAGACCAAAAGTACGGCGACAGAACCCCAGCTTTGATGAGACTGGTGTTGACTCAGGTTTGTGAGTCTTATTTGAAAATATTTGTTGTGCTGATGGTTTGCCTAAAGTTAGCTTACTATCAATGTGAAGAGTGACATGTTTCTTGAATAATAAACCCCGGTTGACCCCTGAGCTAAAATCTATGCTGAACGATAAGAAAAAAGCTTTCATGGAGTGGACAAACATCGGACTGCATGGACCATCAACTACCTCACCAACAGGCTACAGTACGTGAAGCTTCACGACTGTATGTCTGAGGTGGTTGTGTGCAGTACTGGAGCTCCACAGGTATGGAGCTCTCACCCTTTCTTCACCTTCCACACCTCGGACTTCACCTACAACACCAGAAGCTGTCACGTCCAGATGTTCTCTGATGACTCGGCCATTGTTGGCTGTGTGTCCGGAGCAAATGACCTGGAGTAGAGGTCAGTCATCATGGACTTTGTGGACTGGTGTAAGCGTAACCACCTTCACTTGAACACCAATACAATACATAGATACATAGTATGCTGCATAGTTCTGGAACCCAAATTTCCTATTTGGTTTTTTAGTGGTCAGTGTTTACAATATTAGCTTACTGCCCATGTGAAAATGTGTGTACTTTTGTTATTATTTCATTTCTTCTAATTATTCTCTAAGTGTATGTGCTGCTGTAACAAGTGAATATCTCCACTGTGGGGTCAATAACATGGATTATATTCTATTCTACTGCAGGAGATACGTGTATTTTCATTTTCAGCTGCAAGAAAGGCTCAGTGACAGATTATAACGAGGAATAATTTCAAAAATGTTTTTTTCAGTGATTCACACCATTCAAGATTCACACGATTCCCAGCAGCTTCCTGCAGTAAATATTTTACATGTTTATACCCACAGTGTCTTACATACTAAATTATTCTACACCAACATGTGTTTTAATCAGAAATATGCAAAGCCTAAATGAAGGATTTTTATTTTATTTTATTATAAAGATATGTAGAATTGTTCATCTGCTTCTGAAGTTGGCAATAAAATGTCATGATGTTGACATCAAATTTACTCTGTGTACTTTTATTAAAATATGTTAGTCACTTCCACAGAACAAGAATGCAATGAAACAGACATTGAGGTGATCATGAACCAGTTTGGCTTGTTATATGGACAAAATAAAACACAATGCTTCACAATACTTCTGTATATATATATATATATAAGTTATTCCGCCCCAAATCCCTTTACAAAGAATTGTTCTCCTCAAGCACATACATGATAGCACCATGATGAGTTACACTCCTGTATACAGCAATCAGCCACAACAATAAAACCACCATCCTGATGTTGTTTAGGTCAGATCCAACAAGTCAGTTTCTGGTCTGTTTTCCCAGGTCCTTCATTAAATCTACATCTGGGCATTTAGCAGTTCTGTTAGGCACTTTCTCCTCTTTGGCTCCTGTTCAGGCCCGATATTAACAATTCATCCTGACCGAATTGGTCACAAGTTCACTCCCAGCATTAAAATTCAAATATACACTCTAATAAATGAAATGTTTAATAAATTTAACCTAATTATTTCCACTGGTTCCTTTAAACCTAATTGACTGAATATAAAGAGTAATATACACTGTTACATGTTGATATGTTGAAAGTAAATGTACATTAGTTTTTACATTTAAGTAACTAGGTTTAGTGGAACTAATTGACACCAGTTGGTTAAAGCCAAGGGTGTTTATTAAAAGTGGTGAGGACGTCATACACAAATGTGAGTGTGGCTTGAAGACTAGTGGGGACAATCATTTTTAACTAGTTTGAAATAAGTATGTGTTTGTTAGATATTTTATTGCAATATGCACTGCAGTAGGGACAGGTTTTTAAAATTGGAGCTTAGTTTAATAAAATAAAGTTAAAACATTGGAATTGAACCCAATTACAAGACAAGCACCGACTTAACCTGTGGTCCACAACAGCATTTAGAAATTTGCTTAGAAAAATAGCCATAAAATAATAGGTACCTTACCCGTGTCAGGTTTCTGTTAGCTCCGTATTCCCTCGTCAGAGTCAAGTAGTCACAGTCTCTTAGTAGGACCGTCCGAGAGGGAAAAACATGGAATCGATGTCCAACAAAACTGTGCTGTAAGTTTAGCCCTCACAGTAAAACTGACACCAAATGACTCATTTCATCATGTTTGATATTAACCTAAAGTTTAGGTTAGCTAACGCGGTAGCTGGTGTTCACGTCTACCGCATTATCTGGGTGCTTCAGCACGATTAGACTCAGTTCGTCTTCAGCAAAACTAACGTGTTTACATTGATATTAGAAAAACAACATCGGTCTATTTAGGGCAACAGTTTCGTTTTCTGATGAGCATGTAAGACAGTGAACTAGCGAAACCATGACTGAAACAGGCATGGTTTGAAAATAATTTATTTCTGTGATTGAGAGAAATCCCATGAGCGAGTGCCTGGTGGCCGGGCTTTCGCCCATGGAGCCCGGCTGGGCCCAGCCCGAACTGGATACATGGGCTCAGCCAACTGTGGACCCACCACCCGCTGGAGGAACATGAAGGGTCCGGTGCAGTGTGGATCGGGTGGTGGACCGAGGTGGGAGCCTTGGCGGTCCGATCCCCGGACAAGGAAACTGGTTATTGGGACATGGAACATCACCTCGCTGGTGGGGAAGGAGCAGGAGCTTGTGGCAGAGGTTGAGAGGTACCGGATAGATATAGTCAGACTCACCTCGACACATAGCATTGGCTCTGGAACCCGAGTCCTTGAGAGGGGTTGGACACTCTCCTTTGCTGGAGTTGCTCCGGGTGAGAGGCGGAGGGCTGGGGTTGGCTTTTTGTTAGCCCCAAGACTCTCTGCCTGTGTGTTGGGGTTTACCCCAGGGGATGAGAGGGTAGCTTCCCTGCGCCTTCGGGTCAGGGAACGGGTCCTGACTGTTGTTTGTGCTTGTGCGCCAAATATCAGTTCAGATTTCCCATCCTTTTTGGAGTCCCTGGGATGAGTGCTAGATAGTGCTCCATCAGGGGACTCCATTGTCTTGCAGGGGGACTTCAATGCTCATGTGGGCAATGATAGCATGACCTGGAGGGGTATGATTGGGAGGAACGGCCCGCCTGATCTGAACTTGAGTGGTGTTTCATTATTGGACTTCTGTGCAAGCCACAGTTTGGCCATAACGAACACCATGTTCGAGCATAAGGATGCTCATCGGTACACTTGGTACCAGGGCAGCCTAGCTCGCAGGTCCATGATAGACTTTGTAGTCGTATCATCTGACCTGCGGCCATATGTTTTGGACACCCGAGTGAAGAGAGGAGCGGAGCTGTCAACTGATCACCACCTGGTGGTGGGTTGGATCAAATGGCAGGGGAATATGCCGCGTAGGCCTGGCAGACCCAAATGCATAGTGAGGGTCTGCTGGGAATGCTTGGTAGAAGAACCTGTCAAGACGGTCTTCAACTCCCACCTCCGGCAGAGCTTTGACCTCGTCCCGAGAGCAGTGGGGGACATCGACTCCGAGTGGGCCTTGTTCCATTCTGCGATTGTTGAGGCGGCTGTTGCTAGCTGTGGTCGCAAGGTGGCCGGTGCCAGTCGTGGTGGCAACCCCTGTACCCGCTGGTGGACAGCAGAGGTTTGGGAAGCCATCAGGCTGAAGAAGGAGGCCTACAGGGCGTGGCTGATCTGTGGGGCTCCAGAGGCAGCAGATGGGTACCGGATAGCCAAGTGGGGTGCAGCAGTGGCAGTTGCCGAGACAAAATCTCGGGCGTGGGAGAAGTTTGGTGAGGCCATGGAGAAAGACTATCGATCAGCGCCAAAGAGGTTCTGGCAAACTGTCCGGCGCCTCAGGAGAGGGAGGCAGCAACTTGCTCACACAGTTTACAGTGGGGATGGGGAGCTGCTGACGTCAACTGGGGCTATAGTCGGACGGTGGAAGGAATACTTTGAGGAACTCCTCAATCCCACCTACGTGCATTCCAAGGAGGAGCCAGAGCCGGGAGACCTGGGGATGGACTGTCCAATCTCTGGGGCAGAAGTTGCTGCGGTAGTCAAACAACTACACAATGGCGGAGTCCCGGGGGTGGATGAGGTTCATCCTGGGTATCTCAAGGCTATGGATGTGGTAGGGCTGTCATGGTTGACACGTCTCTGCAACATTGTGTGGTCATCGGGGGGCAGTTCCTGTGGAGTGGCAGACGGGTGTGGTGGTCCCCATCTTTAAGAAGGGTGACCGGAGGGTGTGTTCCAACTATAGGGGGATCACACTCCTCAGCCTCCCTGGAAAGGTCTAGTCCAAGGTACTGGAGAGGAGGGTCCAATCGATAGTTGAATCTCAGATTGAGGAGGAGCAATATGGTTTTTGTCCTGGCCATGGAACTGTAGACCAGCTCTATACCCTTGCAAGGGTGATGGAGGGGGCATGGGAGTTTGCCCAACCAATCCACGTGTTTTGTGGATTTGGAGAAGGCTTATGACCGTGTCCCTAGGGGCACCCTGTGGGGGATGCTCCAGGAGTATGGGTTGGGTGGCCTTTTGTTAAGGGCCATTCAGTCCCTTTACCAGAGGAGCGTGAGTTTGGTCCGCATAGCCGGTAGTAAGTCGGACCTGTTCATGGTGAGGGTTGGCCAGGGCTGCCCTTTGTCACCGGTTCTGTTCATTACCTTTATGGACAGAATTTCTAGGCGCATTCGTGGTGTGGAGTATGTCAAGTTTGGTGGCAGGAGAATCTCGTCTCTGCTTTTTGCGGATGATGTGGTCCTCCTAGCTTCATCCAGCTCTGACCATCAGCTCTTGCTGGGTAGGTTCGTGGCCGAGTGTGAAGCGGCTGGGATGAGGATCAGCACCTCCAAATCTGAGACCATGGTTCTCGACCGGGAAAGGGTGGCTTGCCAACTCTGGGTCGGGAGAGAGGTCCTACCTCAAGTGAAGGAGTTTAAGTATCTTGGGGTCTTTTTCACGAGTGACGGTAGGAGGGGTCAGGAGATCGACAGGCGGATTGGTTCGACGTCTGCAGTGATGCGGACGCTGAGCCAATCTGTCGTGGTGAAGAGGGAGCTGGGTAATGACCAAAAGAACGAGATTGCGAATACAAGCGGCCGAAATGAGTTTCCTCCGTAGGGTGGCCGGGCTCAGCCTTAGAGATAGGGTGAGGAGCTCGGACATTCGAGGGGGGACTCGGAGTAGAACCACTGCTCCTCTGGATCGAAAGGAGTCAGTTGAGGTGGTTTGGGCATCTGGTCAGGATGTCTCCTGGACGCCTCCCTGGGGAGGTGTTTCAGGTATGTCCTGCCGTCAGGAGGCCCCCATGTCGACCCGGGACACGTTGGAGAGGTTACATCTCCAATCTGATCCCGGAATGCCTTGGGGTCCTGCCGGAGGAACTGGTGGAGGCGGCTGGGGAGAGGACAATCTGGAGCTCCCTAGTTGGGATGCTGCCCCCGCGACCTGGACCCAGATAAGCGAAGGAAGACGACGACGACGATTGGGAGAAATCAGGGCAGTAGGATGGCTTTTCTACCTGGGTCAAGATGAATTTGGATTAAAGTGTACCAAACCCTCAGTGCTCAGACCATCTGTCCTCAGTGTATTTTAAGAGCATTCACATCTGTATTTGGAGCTGTTCAAGCACGATCTAATCCCCCAGAACAGATGTTAGTGCCAGGTCTGAACAGGAACTATTTTATTCTCCATTACAGTTGGATGCTCTGTGGTATTTAGTTTTTTTCAGTAAAACATTCCTGTATAATCAAAGCTTATGGTGTCAGTGCAGTGGCTCATTGGTGTATTTTGTATAACATATAATTAAAACCACAAAATTACATCAACAAACAAAACGACAAAAACAAACTGAGGTTTGACAAAAACAAAGTGATATCGCTGTCTCGTGAATGAAAACACTTGCAAGAGCTGAGAGTTTGTGTTATCGCCATACTGGATAATCAGCACCCATCGGAGGTTTTAAAATGAGCACCTCTTGTTGTTAAGGACAAATGTGTGCAGCTGGAATAAAGCTGATGTTTCTGAATGTGTTAAAAAATAAATCACAGCATGTGAGTCCGCTGTAAGTTCAGTCTATGGAAGTCAGCACAGGCTGACAGACTTTGTGAACGTGTGAATGGAAGACTGGTAGTTTGGGATGAGAACATACCAGAGAACAGACGTCAACTCATAAATACTTCTACTGTAGTGTTCTCCCTGCATGTAAAAAGGTGTCCATGCCTCTTCTCTTTTTAAATTATCCCTGCAGTAGGTTCTCCTGCTCTCGTTACCCGTTGTAGCAAACCGGGCCAACCTGGAAACCAAATTTCTGGTTTCCTTTTCCAAAATCGGACACAGCTACATCGATGATGGGGAGCGTGTAGGACACTGGAGAGTCAAGCTCCAGTACCGTCCTCTCCTGCCCTGAGCGTGTCTGCACCAAAGACAATAAGACAAAGAGTGAGTGTGTTGATGTGTGTGTGAATGTGTGTAATGTGTGTGTGTGTGTTGCTCACCTGACACCCGTCGTACAACGCGCTGATGTAATGCGTGTTCTCCTGCGTGAGCTCCTCGCCGTTACTGCCTCTGAAGCGCAGTGCATGTTCGTAACTGTAGGAGGCGGTGTGCAGCCAAGCGGCCGAGTTCAGGCAGTGGTAGGTGAAAGTCTGCTTGGCTGTGGCGCTGAGCAGCTTCAGGAAGTTCAACTGGACTACATGGATGGAAACGCCATCCGTGGCTGAGTAGGAGAACTGGAGGAATGTTGCAGGAAAAATGCAACAGAGAAAATTATCAACTCAACCAGTTCTTGTGAGGACATTAAAAGGATCGTTCAGATGTTTATGTTCAGGTAATAGAAAGGAACAAAAAACATAGAGGTGTATTAAATCAATTTAGCATCAAACACAAGAAAATCCTGAATGTAGAGCCGTTTTGGGACAAAACGCTACCAAACCATCCTTATCGGTTGAATTGTGAAATTCCCACCAACCGAAGAGGGATCTCATATTTTTGAGAGAAACCAATCAACATGGCAGTCATGTTTTTGAACTGTGGGAGTACTTAGAGATAACCCACACAAACACAGGGAGAACATGCCAACTCCACACAGAAACACCCCAGGTTGGGATTGGAACCACAGACCTTTTTGCTGCAAGGCAACAGTGCTACTGTGCAGACTGTGTAAAAAAAAACGTTTCTCAGTTGCATAAAATAGCCATTTGCTAAATGGCATAAAACAACCCATGCGCTAAAAGCCAGGTACTTAATGCAAATTTGGGAAAACCTTTAAAAAATCTACAATCTCAAAATTCCCCTCAATAAACATTCTTTTGACACAATTAAGAATAAAAGCAACTCAGTTTTTACAAAATATGTTCAATGTGTATCTTGAGGGTCTGTTGTACAGAATTTCATCATAAAATTCAGGCTAAACACCAAAAATTGTCTAATATGTGTTAACAGTTTTTCACCAGAAACAACAAAGCAGACCCTAGACATCATTATGGCCAAACTGCTATTTTGGTTTAAGAAGTGTGAGTAGAAAGCATTTAAAATTTACTTTGGACTGAATGCGAAAGATGAATGAAAAATTGGTGAAATTTAGAATAAATGCATTTCAGATCTGACCAGCAGCCTTCTCTCTCAAGGAAACTACCGTCTCTTTGCTGTGAAACACATTTCCAGTCAATGCTTTTCCTGCATGCAGCACAACACTAAACTTCCAGAAAAAAAATGTTTATTTCTTCAAATTTCTCTGTCTTCAAACTTCAAATATTTTCTCTCCTGTTATTCAGGAAACGTGTGCTCCTCAGCCAACTGGAAATGTGACCACGCGGATGGACAACAAGCTCACTAATCGGTTAAGGCTTTTTGCACCAGCAATTTTCTCCATGGGAACAGCCAGCCAGTCTGAACAAACTACAGCTGAATCTGCCTCTTCACCTCCACCCCATTACTGCAGCCTTCCATTGCTCATCATCATACCTCTGAGTAGGACATAAAAACATTCAATACACCAGATATTCGTGTAAAAGAAAGTCATAACAAGGACACTATACCTGCTTCCCTTTCCTGAATTTACTGTACCAGGTGCCAGGATTTTCCCCCTTCCAGGCTGCTAGTTTCACCTGAATAAAAACAATAAATAAACAAAATCATGAAGATTACAGAATCAGTAAACAAGTGATGAGTAAACTGGTATTTGGTGGCGTCTGTTTGAACGGACCGACTGGAACTTGCTGTCTGGGTGCAGACACGTTTCTCCCTGAGCAGTAAAGTTGCAGAAAACCTTAAAAGAGTCTCTATGGCAACCCTGGTTGGGATCTATCCAATAGTCACCTGAAGAGATTTATCAAAAAGAAGGTGCAAAGGAGCTCAGACAAATCCAGTTAATTAAAACTGACAGGTGTGAAACACAGAAGACATAAACTGATTGGATACCATTGGGGAGGTCTGGATGGAGGAGCCAGAGCTCCTTACAGGTGCGGGCGGGGCTGAGGTATGTCCCCTGTGGGTTACGCAGTCCTTCTACCTCCACTTTTATGGATGAAAGGGACGCAAACACCTCCTCCATGCCCTGACCATCATTATCCTTCATCCAACCTTCCTGCTCCGCCTGGTCGCCTTGTATCCATCCCTCCTCTCCTCCACCTATGGCTTCCTGCACCTCGTTTTCCAGTGCAGCACCATCCACCACAGCATGCGTTCTTCTTCTCCTTCCTCGCTCTGGCAGAGGTGCAATCCCAATCGCTGGACGTCCCTGAAACAAGGAAAAAAGATAAGGAGCAATGATCAAAACAGACGCGTCATTTAAAGCAGCAAAAAGAATGTAGAAAATAACTAACAGACCACGTTCACTTGTTTTTTCAACACATTTGTGTGGCCTTTAGTATAAATGAATGCCTTGTGAGTTGATCTCTGTGGGAAAGAAGCTCTGGCGCTTCTGTTTCAGAAACTTTAGGTTACTGTCGTAACCCCGGTTCTCTGAGTAACATGAGTGAGATGTCTCACTATGGGATACGCCCCTCCGCGGATTCCTCAGAAGCACTTATCTCAATACGCCAATCCTGATTGGCCAGTGACCGTGACGTACGCGTCCCCCTGCTACTATAAGTAGCAAGCGTCCCCACGCACGCACTATTCAAGATAAACACCTCTTCTCGCTTCGCCCAGCAAGAAGGGTTGTCTGGTGAGACATCTCACTCATGTTACTCAGAGAACCGGGGTTACGACAGTAACCTAAAGTTCTCTTTCTTAACATTCGTTTCGATGTCTTACTATGGGATATGGAGACTCCCGTATTGCCAGACAGCTTATCCAGCGATCACCAACCTACAGGGATACGTCTTGGCCCACCAAAGACCCCACACTCAGAATCGTGTGAGTCATTGCAGGGACCGAAACATCAAGCTTATAGAAGCATGCAAATGCAAGTGGAGAAGCCCAACTTGCTGCAGCACAAATCTCCTGGATTGACAGCCCCCGAAAAAGGGCCCAAGAAGCAGACAGGCCCCTAGTAGAATGGGCCCTGAGCCCAACAGGAGCCTGAATGCCCTGACAGGAGTAAGCCATAGAAATAGCCTCCACAATCCAGTGGGAAAGCCGCTGCTTTGTGACGGGTTTCCCCTTACGAGGCCCACCCCATGACACAAAAAGCTGGTCCCCCCTGCGAAGGTTCTCCGTCCGATTCACATACTCCTTGAGCGCGCGAATCGGACACAGCTTGTGCCACCGCTCCTCCTCAGGAGAGGAGAAGGGTGGCGGGTAGAAAGCTGTGAGGATAATAGGAGAAAAGGAGCCCACCACCTTAGGCACAAAGGCAGGGTTGGGCTTCAGGGACACCTTCATGTCACCGGGTGCAAACTGGGTGCAGGATGGGTGCACAGAGAGAGCCTGTAAGTCACTAACTCGCTTTGCAGATACCAAAGCCAGGAGTAGCACCACCTTAAGAGACAGGATCTTAAGGTCCAGGCCGTCCATAGGTTCAAATGGAGGCCTGGAGAGGGCCGACAGCACCAAGGACAGATCCCATGAGGGCACCAGGGGTCGAGACACAGGGAGAAGCCTGCGCGCGCCCCTCATGAAGCTACACACCAGGGGGTGTTGACCTGCCAGTTTCTTCCCAAAACCCAAGTGTCGGGCGGAAATGGTTGCTAGGTACACTTTAATGGTGGAGAAAGCCTTCTTCCCATCCAACAAGTCTTGCAGGAAAGACAGAATGACGTTCACTGGGCATTGGAAGGGTGAGACCTCCCTGCCCTGACACCAGGCTTCAAACACCCTCCATTTACAGTCATATAGGGACCTAGTGGAGGGGGCCCTAGCATTCTGAATGGTTCGAATGACTGCCTGGGGCAGCTCTGCTGACACTAGCCCGCACCCCTCAGGGGCCAGGCCCACAGGGCCAGCCGTTCTGGATGAGGGTGGAAGATCGAGCCTCCCGCTTGGGACATCAGGTCCCTGCGAAGCGGAAGTTTCCAAGGTTGGCCCTCCAGGAGCTGGAAAATGTCCGCCACCCAATGCATGGCTGGCCAGTATGGGGCCACCAGAATGAGAGTGTGGAGCTGGGTTCGTACCCTCAGCAAGGTGGGTGGTATCAGGGCCACTGGGGGAAAAGCGTAAAGCAGTCCCCGTGGCCAGTCGTGCGCCAGCGCGTCCCCGCCGAGTGGAGCGTCTCGGTCGCGCAGAGGACAGTGAGCATTCTCCTTGGAGGCAAAAAGATCCACTACGGCTGTGCCGAACCGGATCCAAATCTGTTCCAACACTGCTGGATGCAGGCTCCAATCCCCGTACAGGGGTGTCCCTCTGGACAGCAGATACGCCCCCCGATTCAGAACACCCGGGACATGGGTGGCTCTGATTGAGAGGAGATGCCTGCTGCACCATAGGATCAGTCTGCGTGCCAGCGTGTGTAACCGCATGGAGCGCAGCCCCCCCTGGTGGTTTATATAAGCCACAGTCATGGTGTTGTCTGTTCTCACGAGGACATGATGGCCGGAGAGAAAAGGCAGGAAGCGCCTCAGGGCTAGAAAGACCGCGAGGAGTTCCAGATAATTTATGTGTGTCCCCCAGAGCTCTCTGCTCCACACACCCCTGACAGAGCGACCCTCCAGGAGCCCCCCCCAACCTGACAGGCTCGCATCTGTCGTGACCACTTTCCTCACGAGAACCAACCCCAAAGGCACCCCCTGTGCCAAGAGGGAGGGGTGACGCCAACAGCGGAGCGCCGCGACGCACGCTGCAGAGACCGTCACCCTGCGCGCTCTGTGGCGCACTGGAGAGAGACCCAGAGAAGCCACCCAGCGTTGAGAATCTCTCATGTGTAGACGGCCGAGTGGTACCACTGAAATAGCCGACGCCATGAGACCCAAAAGCCTGAGGCATAACGCAAACCGCGCCGAACTGTGTAGGCGGAAGCGCGCCAGGCAGAACGTTGGTTACGTATTGTAACCACAGATTCTATGAGTCTAGTCGCAGCCCTTAAGCGAGCTGCTATTGGAAGGGTGATCTCAGCATCAGCCAATCATGAAGAGCTTAAATGTACGCCCACCACGTGGGCACCCCTTGTGGGTTTTATAAGTGGAGCGACTCCACTGTTCGCCTCCGATGGCTCTTAGTCCTAACAGAACCAGTGTGGCCAAGTGGCTTAAGGGCTGCGACTAGACTCATAGAATCTGGGGTTACAATACGTAACCAACATTCTATTTCGTCTAGTCTTAGCCCTTAAGCGAGCTGCTATTGGAATAAAGCGCAGCTGGATGGGTTTACGCCACACTGGTTAGCTCAACCAATGGACACACCCAACATGTCTCCTTTTAGTGGGGGTCGCTCAGCCTCAGCCCAGGGCTTAAAAGGCTGAGGCAGCCAGAGAGAAGAGTGGGGCCACCACTAAAAAATATCATCCACAAGAGGATGAAATTCATTCAAGCAGGGCCGATGAGGTGCCATAATGCGTTCACTCAGCCTGCTGAGGTCCAAGCACTGAACGAGTGATGGATCCTGAAGACACATCTCGTAAATAAGAATGAGTAAAGGAACAGGGTGAAGCCCATGAAGCAGCCTGACAAATGACTTCCATTGACCCACCACTGTGGGGCGCCACAGAAGAGGAAATCCCTCTGGCTTAGTGAGCCCTGAGTGTCTCAGGAGGATCCAGCCCCAATGATGTGTAAGCGAGTGAACTGGCGTCACATAGCCAGAGTCAAAGGCGCTGGGCCAACAGCGCTTGCCCAAGGGAAGACTCCCTGTAGTGCACAAACATGATTTGTGAGCGGCGAATCCCTGAAGTGCGTGACACATATCGTGCGAGCGCGCGCACCGGGCAGAGAAGATGGGAAGCCGCCTTCTCCTCAGAATTATGGGGAGGAGGAAAAAGTCCAGCCAATGAAATTGACCTGGATTTGAAGGAAGTATTAATGTTTTTTGGGCACAAAGGCTGGGTTGGGGCATAAAACAGCAGACCCGCCATCTTTCCGGATCCTGAGGCATGCGGGAGCCACTGAGAGGGCGGTTTGGTCGCTCACTCTCGTGACTGATGCCAGTGCCAGCAGCAAGGCAGTTGTAAGTGACAGGAACATGAGTGAGACCTGGTCCAAGGGCTCAAATGGGGCTTCAGATAAGCCACGCAGAACCACCGTTAGATCCCACTGGGGAATTAGCGGACGGGACACAGGTCTGTTCCTTCTGACACCTTTTAGAAAACGTTTTGTGAGGGGATGATTGAAAACAGATCTATCACCAAAACCCTGGTGACAGGATGAGATAGCTGCAGCATATGTTTTAATAGTGCTGAATACGAGGCCCCTGTCCGTCCGTATCTGCAGAAACGATAGGACATCCGCCAGCTGGCAGGAGAGCGCTTGAACATTCCGCTCTGTGCCCCAGTTCTGGAAA
The DNA here is from genome assembly GCF_043380555.1 of Nothobranchius furzeri. Lineage (NCBI taxonomy): Eukaryota > Metazoa > Chordata > Actinopteri > Cyprinodontiformes > Nothobranchiidae > Nothobranchius > Nothobranchius furzeri. The sequence goes on along the minus strand of NC_091744.1, from coordinate 8,963,934 downwards.
GCTGCCCATTTAGCAGCGTAAGATGCAATGGTAGAGGGCGCCCGCGCACTCTGAATCGTGATGACCACATCATGCGGCAGCCCAGAAACCCCTAATCGAAACCGCTCATCGGCCAGACCCACAGCCGATGGCTTATTTCCGGAGGATGTCTGATTATCCCATCCGCCCGGGGAGGGGCGTCCTCCCTTCGCGGAAGTCTCCACGGGGAGCCGGACTCATGACTAACAGGGGTCTCACGATCTCGCGGGGCTGCACGCGGGAGATCACCGTGGTGAGATCTGCCGCTCTCACCGGCGACGAACGTGCTCTCATTAGAGAGGCGTTCAGCTCCCCCCCGAGAAACATAATCGACTGGGATGGAAGAACAGAGTTCTTCCCCCAGTTTATAGAAAACCCCAGGGTTGACAGATGCTCTGTTAACCTCCTGGTTTGCACTGATGCCCCGTCCTCGGACCGGGCGCATCGGAGCAGATCGTCCCGGTAAAATAAAACCCTGTTTCCGCCGTGCGCAGTGGCTGCAGCGCGGTCTCCGGACATTTGGAGAAAGTGCGCTGGGCTAGCGAGTAGCCGAAAGGGAGGCATTCGTGCGCGCGTTCCGACAGCGGACGTGTGCTCGAGGTCACGTGAGCAACGTCTGAGGATTGGTTTCGCGCCCTTACCGCCGTCGCTCGTACCAGAGAACTGGGAGCGACCCATGGAGGGCTGAGATCGAAAAAGCAAGTGTGAAACAGCTGGAAGAGGCTGATCCGCACCGCAGAGCGTGGAGTCCATGAAGGACGAGTGGGAGCCGGGCTCGTGCACGGGAACGTCAAAGTGCCAGCGGATGGAGCCGCGCAATGTGCGCGCTTTGCGCGTGGTCGCGACAGCGCCATGACATCCCGTCCCACCCAAAGTTGTGGGGGAAGCGGGATGAGTCGGGCCTGGCCGTAGGCTGGGGGCGGTGCGCAAATGGAGCGCACCCTTACAGCTACCCGTGTAACATGATCGAGTCCGACTGTGTGAACATGCAGATGTGCTGCAGTGCTTGGTGCGGGGAACATCATGTGTGAGGATTCGGCAGAAGGTTCTGCAGAGGACTGTAGGATTCTGCTCTCGATGTGACGTTTTTTGGGTTTTTATTTCAAAACCAAAATAATTCACAGAGTTAACATTGCAGCCATAAGCACACATATTCCCCCCAACGAGTCGTTTTCATGGTTGTTTTCGGTGAGGTTCCTGTGACTGCCAAGGCTGTGTCTGCTGGCTCGTTCGGAACCGTTGGCCGCCAACTCCCTGGTCCCGCCTCAGCGGGAGGCCTGCTCCGCGGGGCGGGCCGTGCAGCTGGGCGCATGGAGTTTCCGCGCCGTTCGTCCCATCCTCTGGGGGAACGGCCGGAGTGCAGGCTGACCGAGAGTGGACCAGGCCTCGCACCGTGGCTGAAAGTTCAGCTGCTGAGCCCTCTAGATGATGCTCGTAAGATGGGGACCAAACAGAACGTCAGAGGTGATGTGGCCTTCCAGCATCTCTCTGTGCAGGTGTTCAGGAATGGAGGGCAGGGCCATGAGCCACAAGGCCGCTGGATAAGGGTCTGCCAGGCAGCAATGCGAGCAGAACCGGTGAGTACAGCAGCGCACAGATTGAGGATGGCATCAGCAGTTTTAGTAATGATGGTTTTTGACTCGACAGGAGAGTCAAGCTCCTCCACCATTTTGGAAACGCCAAAGGCGAGAAGGCGATGTTATTTCCTGCAGCGCCGGTCTGGAAGGCTCACTGGTGTGCGCGATCGGCGAGCCGCCTCAGCAGCTGGTCATGCTTAGTGGGAACTGCTCGCGGTCCAGTGAGGTGGTTCTTGACGCCACACAGCGAGGCCAAGTCCGGCTCCAGTGGAGGAACGGATGGCCAGCCCTGGTCGGAGAAGCCCTCGACCTTGGTAATGGGCACATATGTGGAAATTGGCGCCTCGAGCCTGGCAGGCTCGGAGAAGGCGGCGGACCAGCAGCTCATGGCAGCGGGGAAGTGCGGCCAGACGGGGTCTGGACAGCGCGTCTGTGTTGCCCCAAAAATTCCCGCCAATTAATCCGCCTCAGGGGAGCCGGTTCTGGAACGGCTAGCCACCTGTGGGTCGCAGCCGCGGAGATGATGGCGGGCAGCTCCTGGAGCAGTGCTCTAACTGCTGGCAGGGAGGAGCGAGAAACCACTGGAGCAGAAGGACCCGCTGAGCGAGGCTCGTCGACCTCCGTGTTGTACAGGAGGGAATAATGGCTGCGGCAGCCAGCCTCGTCGTGCTCCTCACGAGGCTCGTCGACCTCCGTGTTGTACAGGAGGGAAAAAGGGCTATGGCAGCCAGCCTCGTCGTGCTCCTCACGAGGCTCGTCGACCTCCGTGCTGTACAGGAGGGAATAATGGCTGCGGCAGCCAGCCTCGTCGTGCTCCTCACGAGGCTCGTCGACCTCCGTGTTGTACAGGAGGGAATAATGGCTGCGGCAGCCAGCCTCGTCGTGCTCCTCACGAGGCTCGTCGACCTCCGTGTTGTACAGGAGGGAATAATGGCTGCGGCAGCCAGCCTCGTCGTGCTCCTCACGAGGCTCGTCGACCTCCGTGTTGTACAGGAGGGAAAAAGGGCTATGGCAGCCAGCCTCGTCGTGCTCCTCACGAGGCTCGTCGACCTCCGTGTTGTACTGGAGGGAAAAAGGGCTATGGCAGCCAGCCTCGTAGTCGACCTCCGTGTTGTACAGGAGGGAAGGGCTATGGAAGCCAGCTTCGTCGTACTCCTCGCTGTCGATGACATCGTCCAATCGGTAGGAGCCAGCCGGCTCCTGGCCGACGTTGAAGAACCGTAACGCCTTGTCCAGCGAGTACGTGCCAGCCACCGGAATTTCCTCGTCGGTGGAGGGGGTGAAGTACTCGACCCGGCGGACCTTTTCAGCCACGGGCAGAGCGGTACAAAACGGGCACGAGGCCTGGGGGTCAAGGCCAGGCCAGCGTGGTGAGCCCCGAGACAGACCTCACACTTGGCGTGCAGGTCGCCACTGGAGATGGAGCCCGTCTGGCAGGCCGGGCAGGTCCTGGCGTCGCTGGACATGGTCGGTGAGTAGATTTTTCTTGTATAATTGCTCTTAAAAGAAGCTCTTAAGCTTGGCGTGAAGAGAAAACGGAGGCGAACAGTGGAGTCGCTCCACTTATATAACCCACAAGGGGTGCCCACGTGGTGGGCGTACATTTAAGCTCTTCATGATTGGCTGATGCTGAGATCACCCTTCCAATAGCAGCTCGCTTAAGGGCTAAGACTAGACGAAATAGAACGAGAGCACGTTCACGCGCGGTGCCAAGAGACGGGCCGTGAACGCCCCTGAGTCCAGATTCAGACCTAGAAAGGTTATTTTCTGGGAGGGGAGTAAAGCGCTTTTCTGCCAGTTTATTCTGAAACCAAGACCACACAAGTGATGGATCACAACCAGCGTGTTTGACGCTGTCTCCTCTCTGGACCGTGCCAGCAGGAGCCAGTCGTCTAAATACGTGGCCAGCCGAATGCCCCTCCCTCTCAGAGGGGCGATCGCCGCCTCCGTACACCTGACAAACACCCTCGGGCTCAGCGAGAGGCCGAATGGGAGCACGGTGTATTCGTAACACACTCCCTGAAAGGCAAACCTCAGAAATTTCCTGTGTGGAGGGTACACGGGAACATGAAAGTATGCGTCCCTCAGGTCGATTGAGGTGAACCAGTTGCTCTGGTGAATCAGACGCAAAAGGGATGAGAGCGTGAGCATTTTGAATCTGTACTTTCTGAGGCATCGGTTCAGGGCCCTCAGATCCAGGATCGGGCGAATCCCGGTCCCTCCCCGCTTCGGGACCAGGAAGTACCTGGAGTAGAAACCGCTCTGAGACCGATCGGGAGGCACAATGCATATCGCTCCCTTCTCCAGCAGGGAGGAGATTTCTCCCTAAAGGATGTGAGATGACGACCCCTGGGCGTGGGAGAACACTACGCCGGAGAATCGAGGAGGAACAGAAGCGAATTGGAGCCTGTAACCCCTCGAAATAGTTCTCAGCACCCAACGTGAAGCAGAAACCGCTGTCCATTCCTCCATGTGAGTGGAGAGCGGTGACACAGCCGTGACACACGGAGCACCAGCTCCCTCCAGAGGTTGTGGGGCAGCGGTGCTCGTGGAAGCCACTGCGCATGCGCGGGGGCTTTGTGCTTTGACGGCCCAGGCTTACGAGGACGCCCCGTGGCGCCGCCCCCGCCTGGAACCGCTCATGGGTGACATTTTTATTGATTTTTGCTGCGCCCTGGACATCTTGTCTGGATGCGACAGCGAACCTTTTAATGCTCCTTGAGCGTGACATGTTTGTGAAAAACAATGTGAGTGCTTGTGACGTGTGTTGTGAGCCGGCACCGCCGGCTGCACGTCCTGGCCCCACCCTGGACCGCTCGGGAACTCTGCCGGAGGGGTTCCGTGAGGGGGGGGAGAAAGCACCATGGCAACATCGAACAGGAGGAGCTGGCGAACGGGGAACCACCTGCTGCAGCGTCGGGAGGGAAGAACTCCGACAGGCTGCCCACTTCTTCCTCTTCACCTGCTGACCGCCGTGTCTGGTGGATTGTCCCGGCGGCGGAGCAGCTTGGTTGCCGGATCGCTGAGGCCAAACTGGTCGAGGCTCTGAGCCCGAAGGAGCTGGTTGGACAGCTTGAGGCTTCGGGCGCTTTGGGATCCGGAACTGAGGCTGGGCTCGGGCAGCTGCCTGAGGCAGGTTCGGCCGAGCCGGCAGCGCCAGTGAGGGTTTACGGGGAAGGCAGAGATGAAGGGCTTCATCCTCTTTCTTTTTGGCCGCACACCGTTGCTGCATTGATGCCAGGGCAGAGCCAAAAATGCCTTCAGGCACGATTGGCATGTCCAAAATGTCCTCCTTCTCTCTCTCAGAGAGGTTGGTGAGGTTCAGCCATCGTGCACGTTCTTGAAGCACCATCATGCCCATAGCTTTAGCCGTAGCATGGACCGCGCAGCGCTGCACACGCAGGCAGATGTCGGTCAGTACGGTAATTTCCTCCCACACCTCCGGGTCTGGCTTCGTATTCATGTCCTCACAGAGCTCGGCTTGGTACGCCGAGAGCATGGAGGAGACATTCAAAGCTCGGACCGAGATGGCGGCAGCCTTGTACGCCCTCTCGTTCAGCGCCGACTGGAAGCGGTCCGCCTTCGCAGGGAGAGCGGGAGGCCTGGAGGAAGTCGCCGAGAGCCGTGGGTGCAGGTGGGCTGCAACCAGCCGTTCCATCGGCGGCATACAAAGCATGCCAGCCTTCTCCATCCCTTCGAAGTCCAGCGAGGAGGCTCCTTGGACAGGAGACCTGGAGCTGAACGGGTGTTTGTCCCAGGAGGACCTCACTTCTTGGAGTAGCTTCGGGAAGGCGGGAAGGAGGGGCTTTGCCGCCCTCGTGGCCTGAGGCAGCTTCTTTCCGTCGTAGCGGGATCTGACAGCCTCAGTGACCACGGTGGGCCAAGGGATGTTGAGCCTGGTCGCAGCGCGTCGGCAGACTGACTGCATGTCCAGGTGGGCGGCCGGAGAAGCCGCTCCATCCCTGGGAGAGGACGGAAAGCTAGGCATGGAGGCCTGAGCGATGGGGAGAAAGACGTCGTCCTCCTCTGAAATGAGGAGTTCCGAGGTGTCCTCGTCGTCTCCGTAGTCCAACTCCAACACGTCCTCGGCGGGGTGGCTCGGACCGGCCAGTTCGAGCTGTGAGCCCCAGCTGAGTTCGGCACACGGTTCCGGCTCCGGGAGGACATGTTCGCTGGCGTCCCCAGGCGGTGGCCCAGAGGCCGGCAGGCAAGGGTCCTTCCCCGACAGGCTAGCTTGGCGCGCTAGCCGGCGGCGAAGGCTCTTCAGGGTGAAGCAAGCGCAGCTCTCACATGATCCGGGGACTTCCAATGCCAGCTGGGCGTGTTCCAGCCCGAGGCAGCTCGAGCAGACCCTGTGCGGGTCTTTGCTTGAGATTTTGTTCCCACAGGTACAGAGGCGAGCTCCTGCGCCGTCGACTCCTCTGGTGGGAGGAGCGGCTTCCATGTTGGCTAACTGGTGTGTTAGCATAGAACGAGCAGATGCACTGGAGTGTGAAGCTGCTCGTTATGCCCCGAGCCTATGGTGAAGGTCAGGACAGAAGGACGGTAAGTTAACGTTCGGCGACGGAGAGAATATTAGAAGGCTCCGTCTGTGAACAGTTGAGCTAACTTACCTCAGAGATAAGCGACCACCGAAGCGAGAAGAGGTGATTGAATAGTGCGTGCGTGGGTACGCTTGCTACTTATAGTAGCAGGGGGACGCGTACGTCACGGTCACTGGCCAATCAGGATTGGCGTATTGAGATAAGTGCTTCTGAGGAATCCGCGGAGGGGCGTATCCCATAGTGAGACATCGAAACGAATGTTAAGAAAGAGAACTTGAAGTGAGTCAGAGGAGCGGGGAGAAAAAGATGGCGGGATTTGATCGTATTTCTTGATATTCAGACATCTCGCCCCTCATTGGCTAACAGCAACGCAACTCTACCCCTGACTCAGTTTGTTCTGCAACGCTGACATTTCTTCTTCATAAATAACACAAGCCTGAAGGAGTTATGCCATGTTTTGGTGTTGCTAATGCTAATGGTTAGCTTCTACTAGTCAAAACGTGCTCTGCTCTCTCCTGGATGATAAATCAACAACAGCCTCCCGTCATGAGCCAAAATGGGTGGGTCCATGAATGTTATTTTACTGTGTGATGTAGATCTGAGCCGCTTTTCTAACCCAGGTGTTTCTCTGACTATTTCCTATCAGCGGCTAATAAAGGAAATGGGGTAAAAGACTTTATACACATTTTATTCACATTTTCACATGCATTAGCCTGCATGTGAAACTCAAGAGTGTCTGATCATATTTCAAAAATTACAAGTAAAAAAACAATTCCTCAGTGAACTCGGTCTTTAAAAACTATAGTTTGTATGCATCTAATTTTGTAAGCAGAACTCACCGGGGGTCCTGGAGGCCCTGCAGGTCCATCGTCTCCTCTGGGGCCGATTGGACCCTTAATACAAAGTAAAACAATCAACCTAAAGTAGTCCAATGGTTCTGTTATGGTCCAGCTTTAATAGCTCTGAGTAGTTAGTTCCTTCAAAGAAAAATACCTGGTTTCCTTTGGAACCTTTTTCACCAATAGCCCCCTGTCAGAGAAATGTAAAAAACACAAGATGAACACTGTTCCATAAATCTTCATGCTGATAAATGTGGAGCAGATTTTTATACTAGGAATTGTCAAAATGATCCAGTTCACTCACAGACAATCCAGTGGGGCCAGGGGGACCATGTGGACCGGATGGGCCAACTGAACCCTTAGATGAAGAAAAGGTATCAGAACCACTTGTTTAGGTCTTAGCCTGTGTTTTAGTTATTTTTAAACCCGATTCAGTTTACACATTTTTCAACAAATAGAATGAATGTGAGCCATTCTGGTTTCTTTAATCTGGCTCCATAAAGTTTCAGAAGCTTTGTTCAAACCTGTGAAGGATGCAACTTTAAATACCTGGCATTCATTTCATGTATCCAATTACATCATAGATATGGCAAAATCTAAAAAGTAATTCCTCAAGAAGCAAAAAATAATAATAATAATAAAGACTTATGAGAGGCCGCAGCTCCAGTGGGTTGTGTATATTCTGTCATACAGATTAAAAGTTTTTCTGATTAACATCCGCTCGTTAAATTTTAAACCATCTGAGTGTGAGCTGGACTGTTTTCAGCACCTCATCTCCCTTTGGACCTTGAAGTCCCTGGTTTCCCGGAAGTCCTCTGTCTCCCTTTTCCCCAATATCTCCTGGAGGTCCTATCAGACCTATCAGACCACCGTGGCCCTGCACACACACCAGTTATGAGGTCATTAAATACAAGAGAGAAAATCTCAATGATTAAGTGTGTGCAGTCGGCTCACACCTTGTCTCCCTTCCTGCCAGGGTCTCCTTTAAGTCCTGGTAAACCTGGTGGGCCCTGGAGGAATAAAATTGGGTCAGGAAGAAAAAAAAACATAAATGTTTAGAAATAACATCAGTGAGCCCCTTTAAAGAAATACTTCGGTTGTTTTTAATCAATTAGAAAAAAAGTAATTAATTATTGAATTAAAACATTATATATGCGGCTTATAATGAGGTGCGGCTTTACTGAAGATTTTTCCTTCACCTGCCACTAGGGGGCGCTTTAGCAGAAAGTGAAACAGGTGGAAGTCAAAAGTGGAAATCGAAGAAAGTGCTCATTTTAATTTAGCACATGCAAGCAGCCGGCACGACGAAGAATTTGTTTCAAATCCATACCCCCTCATCATGGTAACTACACGTATGAGTTCATATGACGCCGCATTTAAGTTGAAGGCCATCGATCTGGAAGTAAAGGAGGGAAACAGTGCTGCCGCACGTCAGCTTGGCATGAATGAATCCATGGTTCGGCGCTAGAGACGGCAGCGGGAAGAACTCATTCAAGCCAGCTTCACCCGGGGATGATGACAGCAACACGGACAGCGACACTGGCATTGCCACAGAAAAGGTATGTGACGAAGCTCTTCTGAGGCTGTTCAACTCCGACACTGAAGAAGAGGACTTTAATGGCTTTAGTGCGCAAGAGGAAGATGAGAGCGAATGACTTCTTCTGGTAGGCAAGTGTGTTTTATTTACTAACCAGGCATGTTTTGTGTGCAGTTTTTATTTTCTAATCATCCAGGGCTTATTAATGCTGTGTCAGCGCTGTTCTTTTCTTCTAAACATGCATGCAAATTACCGGTAATAACGTGTCAGTTCTGTTTTTATTTTATAACCATCCAGAAATATGAATTTCTTTTCTAAACATGCAGGCACGTTCACCCGTGATTAAAATTCATTTTGTTGAATTAAAACAACAACAAAAAACCTCCGTGTAGCGTCTTTCTGTCTAATTATCTTATGTTATGGCCATACATTGTCACGATACGAGGTTTGTAGGACCCAAAATGCAGCACCCAGGATGGCACGAGGCAGGAGACGACGTAAAGTAAAATCCTTTATTTTTGAAGGATGAAACGAAGAATAAATCCAGGGCAGGGAGCCAAAGTCCAAAAATGTCCAAAATCCAAAATAAACTAGAGATCCAACTGAGACACGAGCAACACTAGAGACTAGGAACGAGAGACATACAGAATTACCACAATGGACCGACACCAAACAGAGACAAGACAGGGCTTAAATACACAGGGAGAACAATTAAGGAAACAGGAAGCAGGTGTGTGGAGTGAGGGCTTGAGGGAAGGCAGGTGACACAAATTATCTAAATGGGGGAAACAGAACCAATGGAGGGCAGACAAACCTAAACCAAAAACTAAACCTAAGACTGAGGGAGGACTCACACAAACACATACACATACAAACACTGAGCAGGGGAACGGCCACACACACACCGAGCTGGGGACAAAGAGGCTGGAGCTACAGAACGAGAAGGAAGACCTGGAGGGCTGGGGATGAATGAATAACACAGGACCTGGGAGGAAAGGACTTTAAAAGGGCTAAAAACATAAGACACATAATTGAGACGTAGACTAAAGGACACATGAGGGCGCTATGAGACACAGAAGGGAATCTAGAGAGGATGGAGAAACACCAGGAGGCACATGAAGGAAGGGGCAAACGCAGACCATGACATACATGCGCTGTGCGCCAGAGACCTGCACGTGGCTGCTGTGCCGCGGCTTGTATTCTAGTCCGGCGTGTGTGTGTAGAAAACTTTTTTTTTTTTGGTGCGGCCTATATTGAGGTGCGCTCTATATTCCGGAAATTACGGTGTATGTATGTATGTATATATATATATATATATATATATATATATATATATATATATATATATATATATATATATATATATATATATATATATATATATATATATATATATAAAAATATATATACTAGTTATTTTAGAATAAATTATCAATAATTGTGTCAAATAGCAGCCAGCTAGTCTAGACAAGTAATAATAATAGCAAGGTAATAATGAACTCAATGTTTTAAACTCAGCTTGTCAACAATATAACAATTATAGTATGTATTAATGTTATAATGACATTTAATGATCATTTTTGTTTGAACATCTCTATATTTCTTTGTTTAGTAGGTTTTTATTATTATTATAATGTACTCACGGCATCATAAAGAGACTAAAATGTGGTTAACTTGCTGGTCAAAAGTTTATTATTCCCACTTTACAAAACCCAAACTTGTAACAAAATCTTTGTTTTGTGAATAGAATGTTTAACAGAAAAAATCTGTAACATTAGCTTGTCATCTTTCAATAATCAATGATCTCACCATGGGACCTGGAGGTCCTGTCTGACCCGGTGGTCCGTTTAAACCCTGCTCACCCTGGAAAAACAAAAGATAATAATGAGCTTCTGTCTATTTGTGCTTTATTAATTTTTTTATCTTTGCATTTGTCATATGGTCTTACAGCAGGGCCGGGGATTCCCCTCAGTCCCTGGGGACCGGGATTCCCAGGATGCCCCTGAGCTCCAACGGGCCCTGTCTTTCCAATGGGACCTTCCAATCCAGGAGCTCCCTGAAGTGATGAAAAAATGGGACACACTGTTGAAATTCTGATGATAATTAAGGGAATTTATTTCCACTTCTTACCTTTGTTCCTTTTAAACCTCCTTTTCCCTCTTTCCCTGGTTTCCCCAAATGGCCCTAAAAGATTAAAATATGAGTTTACAGCAAAAGAAAAAATGCTGCCATATTTAGGGGATAAAATGAGAAATGAAAACTACACACACCCTTCGCCCAGGAGGTCCCGGAGGTCCCGGCTCACCTGGTGGTCCTGGTGGTCCCTGATGACAAATCAGGTCATTTTTTGTATGAATGAACCAAATGCTGCTGAGGATGCTAAAATTTAGAAAAATAAGCTCACAGATTTTCCAGGATCGCCAATATCTCCTTTAGATCCAGGAAGGCCATCGATACCCTAATGAGGAAAGGAAAACTGTGGGCAGAAACAACTACACAACACAACAAACACATCTGTCTTAAAACAGAACAGCACTCTCAGTCCATCAAGCAACCACAACCACAAAATAAGCATAAGTAGAGCTGATGCATGTTCAATTCAATTCAAGTTTATTTATTTAGTGCCAAATCCCGACAAGAGTCGTCTCGAGGCACTTCACAAGTTAAACGTTCCAACATAGGTCAGCTCATTAAGCCA